>NW_007578906.1:104955-107981 GCF_000690725.1 Stegastes partitus | reverse complement strand
GTCTGCCTCTACTGGGACAGAGCAACTCCTGTCTGCAAGAGTCTCCGCGAGTCCCTCTTACAGGCTTTGCCATACATCAGCTCACTCAGGTATGTGGCTTTTGTGTTTGTGTAATAGTGATTCCACATACTTTCAACCACTCTGTCAATGTTGAAATGCTCGTCCTTCTTATTTTGGTTGTTTAATTGTGTCGTCTTTAACAATAGTATCAGAAGAAATGGTGCTTTTTAATAGACTGACTGAATCATATGGATTTAATTTGGGTGCTTATAATGATCAAGTGATCAGAATATTCACATTTTGGTGTTTCACAGACTGACATAAAAAGAAAAAAATATACAGAATTCTTGTAAAATATAAAATCCAAGTGATTTGATAAAGCATCATTGCTCGTGAGGACTCTTTATATTTTTCTTGTCACTTGGACTTTGTAAGATGAAAATCAGTACATTTACCTGGAATCCTGTTGTTTGTTTTTGTTTCTAGAGAGAAATGTGTTTGATACCTTATTATTAATATACGTATTATTATGCAGCTTCAGGACGACCGACAGAGGTCTGGCTTTGTGGAACCAGGAGCAGTGTCATGGGACACTGGAGAGGCAACAGAGGAGGCTGTTACTGGATTTATGTCTGAAGGCAGCACTCGACAGCGAGCAAAGCTTTCTAAATACAGTGAATATGCTCCTATCATTATTTCCTGTTCAGACTGGATTAAGCAACATCCTTCTTGATCTGTACCAACATGTGAGGAGTGAGCGGTTTTTGAGTGTCATTCCCAAACTGAGGCCACTTTTCCAGTCAGCACCTGCAGTCTGGTTCATAGACCTGTCAGAAAGAAAGTCCTCCATCCTCCTGGAAGTGCTGAAACTCCAATCAGAGAAGAAACAACTGAATGTGACAGGCTGGTCACATGAAGAGGGTGAAGTGAGAAGTTTCCTGCAGTGTCTGCCTTATATCTCACAGCTCAGGTGAGTTATTCCTTTTTATTATACGTCTATGGTTCACTTGATACAAGAAGAAATCCATAAGATTCTAATGTTATTGTAGTGTCTTCAATATTCCTGTGATATTTATGCCCAATTTCAGTGGGATATATTGTACTTTTTACACCACTGTATTTATTTTTGCTGTCAACTGCCTTTGAATCTGAGCATTACATCTCATAGCTCATCTAAGTCAGTCAAGTCAAGTCAGTTTTATTTGTATAGCGCAGTTTACAATATATGTCATCACATAGCACTTAACATAGTAAGGTATAGACCTTCCAAATTTAAACCTTTGGACTCCCTCTGAGCAAGCGGCCGCCATGGTGGAAAGGAACCAAAAAAATCCCCAAGGGAGGGAAAAAAAAAACTCTGACAGAACCAGGCTCAGGGAAGGCGGCCATCTGCCTCGACCGGTTGGGTGAAAGTGGGGAAAACAGGATAGCAGATGGAGAGCAGCAATAGAATGGAACAATGAATATGAATATAAATATTTTGGGGGAGCACTGTTGCCTTGCAGCAAGAAGGTCGCCGGTTCACGTCCCGGTGGGGGCACTGGGATCTTTCTGCGTGTAGTTTACATGTTCTCCCCGTGCAACGTGAGTTCTCTCCGGGTTCTCCAGCTTCCTCCCACAAGTCCAAAAACATGTTGAGGTTAATTGGGGATTCTAAATTGTCCATAGGTGTGAATGTGAGTGTGCTTGGTTGTCTGTCTCTTAAGTGTAGCCCTGCGATAGACTGGCGACCTGTCCAGGGTGTCCCCTGCCTTCGCCCTAAGTTGTCTGGGATAGGCTCCAGCCCCCACGCGACCCTAATGAGGATTAAGCGGTGTATAGATAATGGATGCATGGATGGATATTTTGGGAGTCGATGAGGCCAGCGGCTGCATATCGGAGATGCGAAGCTCCGGATCCAGAGATGTCCGCAGAGAGAACAAGCACAGGACCTCGGGGGAAACACAGAGTTACTGATTTGTAATGGTGTATATAACTGTATGGAGGGAAGAGAGCGGAGAGGAGAGGAACCCAGTGCATCATTGGAATCCTCCAGCAGTCTAAAGCTATAGCAGCATAACTAAGAGACAGTTCAGGTGATCCTGAGCAGCTCTATCTATAAGCTTTATCAAAGAGGAAAGTTTTAAGCTTAATCTTCAAGGTCGAGTGGGTGTCTGCCTCCCGAACCCGAACTGGGAGCTGATTCCATCAGAGAGGAGCTGATAACTGAAAGCTCTGCCTCCCATTCTACTTCTGGAAACTCTAGGAACCACAAATAGACCTGCAGTCTGAGAGCGAAGGGCTCTGTTAGGATGATACGGTACAAAAGGTTTTTAAGGTAAAATGGAGCTCAGTCATTGAGAGTTTTATATGTTAAAAGCAGGATTTTAAATTCTATCCTGGATTTTACAGAGAGCCAATGAAGAGAAGCTAATACGGGAGAAATATGATCTCTCTTGCTGGTTCCTGTCAGAACCCTAGCTGCAGCATTTTGGATCAGCTGGAGGTTTCTGAGAGAGTTATTGGGACATCCTGATAATAAGGAATTACAATAGTCCAGTCTCAAAGTTATAAATGCATGGACAAGTTTCTCAGCATCACTCTGAGACAGGATGTTCCTGATTTTTACAATATTACGTAGATGAAAGAAGGCTGTCCTACAAACTTGTTTTGTATGTCTATTGAACGGCATGTCCTGGTCAGAAATAACACCAAGGTTCTTTACAGTAGAACTGGAGGCCAAGGCGATGCCATCTAGAGTAACTACCTGGCTAGATAGTGCGTTTCTGAGGTGTTTAGGGCCAAATACAATAACCCCAGTTTTGTCTGAATTTAAATGGAGGAAATTACAGGTCATCCAGGCCTTTATGTCCTTCAGACATGCCTGGAGTCTGACCAACTGATTGGTTTCATTTGTCTTCATAGAGAAATATAATTGGGTGTCGTCTGCATAACAGTGGACATTTATGAATGAAATGGAAAAATACTTTATTTATCCCAGAAGGGAAATTCAATCTTGTAAAAGCTCACTTTTTTTTTTTTTTTTA
>NW_007578906.1:99866-103349 GCF_000690725.1 Stegastes partitus | reverse complement strand
AGGGTGACAGAGTGGAGGTGGGACAGGAAAGCTGTGGGCTCATGGAGGGTGTGTAGTGTGTTGGGTTGGAGGCAGCGGGGGAACTGAACCTATTGAAGAACATGTTCAGTTCGTTAGCTCTGTCCAGACCTCCATCAGTCTGATCCCCCTTCAACTTGAAGCCAGTGATAGTCTTTATGCAGTGCTTCCTCATAATATTGCCGAAGGGGAGCATGTACAAGATGAATAATATTGGTCCTAACACAGTGCCCTGTGGAACTCCATAACTAACTCTTCTGGGGGTGGAAGAATCATCATTAACATGAACAAACTGGAATCTGTCTGATAAATATGATTTAAACCAATTTAGTGCCGTTCCTCTAAGCCCAATTAAACATTCCAGTCTCTGTAATAAGATGCTGTGATCCACTGTATCAAATGCAGCACTGAGATCCAGTAGAACAAGTATAGAAATTAGTCCACTGTCTGAAGCTATAAGTAGATCATGAGTGACCTTCACCAGTGCTGTCTCTGTTCTATGATGCAATCTAAATCCTGACTGAAACTCTTTAGACAAACCATTTCTATGCAGATAATCACATAATTGGCTTGCAACAACTTTTTCAAGAATTTTAGAAATAAAAGGGAGGTTAAATATGGGCCTATAGTTTGCTAAAACGCCTGGATCTTGAGTAGACTTTTTGAGCAGTGGTTTTATTATAGCTACTTCAAAAGCCTGCGGTATGTAGCCTGTTTATATCGAGAAGTTGATGGTATTTAATACTGCAGTATTTATGAGAGGAAAGATTTCCTTGAACAGTCTAGTTGGGATTTGGTCTAACAGACATGTCGCTGGTTTAGAAGAATTTGCTATCGACGTGAGCTCTGAGAGATTTGCAGCAGAGAAGCATTATCCACCTGTGTGGGATTAAGATGAGATGAACTGCTCTCCATTGTGTTGGCACTGAAGTAAATAATAGTGGAACCATTTTCTTAAATTTAATGACTGCATTATCAGGTAGACCATCTGCTGTAATGGAACTCTTTGGTCGGTGTTCCATAGTCCATTGTTGTAAATTCAAATTTTGTTAAAAAAAATGATCAGACTGAATAAAGTTTCTTTATAAACAGTAAGATGTTCAATTTCTATGCCATATGTCGAAACAATATCAAGGGTATGGTTAAAACTATGATTTGGTTTATTGACATTTTGAGAGAAGCCAACTGAGCCTAACAATGAACTAAATGCAGAGTTGAGGCTGTCATTTTCGTCATCTACGTGGATATTAAAGTCACCCACTATAATGCCTTTATCTGTACTGAGCACTAAGTCAGCTGAGAACTCTGAGGATTCAGACAGAAACTCAGAGTAGGGGGCCGGTGGCCGATATACTGCAACTAACAGAACTGGTTTTTGTGTTTTCCAATTCAAATGTGGGAGAATAAGACTCAGACTTTCAAACGAATTTTATAACTAAGTTTTGGTCTCTGGTTGATCAATAGGTTTGAGTGGAAGATTGCTGCCACTCCTCCCCCTCTGCCTGTACTTCTAGGTACATGAAAATTAATATGAACGGGGGGAGTTGATTCATTTAGACTAACGTATTTTTCATCAGGTAAATGACTGTCGTTTTCATGATCTATGTTTTCACGACGAGCAGCACTTTTTTTGGTTGCAAACATCAAACAGGACATAGAAAACCAACAGTAGTTTTCCTTTTGATAAAAGTATATGTCAAATGTTTTTATTCCTTCAGTTTCAGTGTCGTGGCTCAGGTGTCAGAACCTTCAGAAGAAACCAGGTTCTTGGGGAATCTATTCTGCTCAGCAGCAGAGAGAGAACAGCAGACAGGAGAGAAGATACTGGAGCTGTTATCATCAGTGTGCACATACAGAGCTTTGCCTCTTATGGACATATGGTGTGATTTCCTACTGGACCTGTACTCTTTTGTGGTTGAAACAGGTTTGCGAGTCCTTCCATCATTACAGTCAGTTTCCCAGTCTGGTCCTTCAGTCTGGTTCATAAACCTCTCAGAGAGAAAGACCTCTATCCTCCTGGAAGTGCTGACACTTCAATCAGAGAAGAAACAAGTGAAGCTGACAGGCTGGTCACATGAAGAGAGTGAAGTGAGGAGTTTCCTGCAGTGTCTGCCTTATATCTCACAGCTCAGGTAAATAATTATCTTTTTCGTGATTTATGTTTTCTTTCCTCTATTTTAAGTGGTTCAGACTACAGATTATAACACATTTTATATCAGAATTTATTTATTATAATGGTTTTATTTTTTTCATTCCATCACAAATTTTTTAATCTCTGTAATTTCAGTTTCGTGCCTCAGTTATCAGAACCTTCAGAAGAAACCAGGTTCTTGGGGGATCTGTTCTGTGCAGCAGCAGAGAGAGAACAGCAGACAGGAGAGAAGATACTGGAGGTGTTATCATCAGTGTGCACATACAAAACATTTCCTCTCAAACAGAAATGGTGTGATTTCCTGCTGGACCTGTACTCTCCTGTGGTGGAAACAGGTTTGAGTGTTCGTCCATCATTACAGCCAGTTTTTCAGTCTGGTCCTACAGTCTGGTTAATAGATCTCTCAGAGAGAAAGACCTCCATCCTCCTGGAAGTGCTGAAACTCCAATTAGAGAAGAAACAAGTGAAGCTGACAGGCTGGTCATATGGAGGGGGTGAATTGAGGAGTTTCCTGCAGTGTCTGCCTTATATCTCACAGCTCAGGTAAGGGTTAACCTCTTCATGATTTCTGTTTTATGTTATCTATTTTGTGTTTTTCCGAATACAGATTGAAGCGTAGCAAATTTCATGCTACAATTTAAAAAAAAAAAAAAGAAAGAAAAAAAAAAAGCTTTTGTTCTTTTTCATAAATGCATGCATCACAACTGTTTTAATCTCTATGATTTCAGTTTAGACCCTCAGTTATCAGAACCTTCAGAAGAAACCCGGTTCTTGGGGAATCTGTTCTGTGCAGCAGCAGAGAGAGAACAGCAGACAGGAGAGAAGATTCTGGACCTGTTATCATCAGTGTGCACCTATGAGACTTTCCCTCTCAAACAGAAATGGTGTGATTTCCTACTGGACCTGCACTCTTTTGTGGGCGAAACAGGTTTGAGTGTCCTTCCATCACTACAGTCAGTTTTCCAGTCAGCTCCTGCTGTTTGGTCCATAAACCTCTCAGAGAGAAAGACTTCCATCCTCCTGGAAATGTTGAAACTCCAATCAGAGAAGAAACAAGTGAGACTAACCGGCTGGTCTCATGAAGAGAGTGAAGTGAGGAATTTCCTGCAGTGTCTGCCTTACATCTCACAGCTCAGGTAAATGTTTGTTGTTTTCTAGATTTTTGTGTTTTGTCTATGAAAGCAAATTTCACACTTCAGTTTACAGAATTATTATTTTTTTGATTAAATGCATAAATTAGATATTTTCAACCTTCATAATTTCAGTTTTGTGCCGAAGTTATCAGAACCTTCAGAAGAAACCAGGTTCTTGGG
>NW_007578906.1:91198-96478 GCF_000690725.1 Stegastes partitus | reverse complement strand
GGTTCTTTAGGAATCTGTTCTGTGCAGCAGCAGAGAGAGAACAGCAGACAGGAGAGAAGATACTGGAGCTGTTATCATCAGTGTGCACATACAAATCAATTCCTCTTCAATGGAAATGGTGTGATTTCCTACTGGACCTGTACACCCATGAGCCTACAACCGATTTGAGAGTCCTTTCATCATTACAGCCAGTTTTCCAGTCTGGTCCTGCAGTTTGGTTTATAAACCTCTCAGAGATAAAGACCTCCATCCTCCTGGAAGTACTGAAACTCCAATCAGAGAAGAAACAAGTGGAGGTTACAGGCTGCTCACATGGAGAGAGTGAAGTGAGGAGTTTCCTGCAGTGTCTGCCTTATATCTCACAGCTCAGGTAAATGAATTGTTCTTAACAGTATTTACCTGCTTAAATGAAGAGTTTTATTTTAAAACAAGTTAGGTAAACATTTCATTTTGCATAAATAGTATGAGGGCTGCAAGGTGGCTTGGTGGTTAGCACTGTTTCCTCGCAGCTAGAAGGTCGCTGGTTTGCGTCCCGGTGAGGACACCCGGGATCTTTCTGCGTGGAGTTTGCATGTTCGCCCCGTGTAGCGTGAGTTCTCTCCAGGTTCTCCGGCTTCCTCCCACACATTCCAAAAACATGTTGAGGTTAATTGGTGATTCTAAATTGTCCGTAAGTGTGAATGTGAGTGTGCTTGGTTGTCTGTGTGTAGCCCTGTGATAGACTGGTGACCTGTCCAGGGTGTCCCCTGCCTTCACCCTGAGTCAGCTGGGATAGGCTCCAGCCCCCCGTGACCCAAGTGAGGATTAAGCGGTGTATACACACGTGGAAAAAATTGTTGGTACCCCTCGATTAATGAAAGAAAAGCCCACAGTGGTCACAGAAATATTTTGAATCTGACAAAAGTAATAATAAATTAAAATTCTATGAAAATTAACCAATGAAAATCAGACATTTCTTTTGAACCGTGGTTTAACGGAATTATTTTGAAAAATAAACTCGTGAAACAGGCCTGGACTAAAATGATGGTACCCTTAACTTAATATTTTGTTGCACAATCTTGTGAGGCAATCACTGCAATCAAACGATTTCTGTAACTGTCAGTGAGACCTCTGCACCTCTCAGCAGATATTCTGGCCCACTCCTCATGAGCAGACTGCTCCAGTTGTCTCAGGTTTGAAGGGTGCCTTCTCCAGACAGCATGTTTCAGCTCCTTCCACAGATGTTCAATAGGATTTAGATCAGGGCTCATAGAAGGCCACTTCAGAATAGTCCAATGTTTTCCTCTTAGCCATTCTTGGCTGTTTTTAGTGTGTTTTGGGTCATTATCCTGTTGCAAGACCCACGACCTGCGACTGAGACCAAGCTTTCTGACACTGGGCAGCACATTTCTCTCTAGAATACCTTGATAGTCTTGAGATTTCATTGTAACCTGCACAGATTCAAGACACCATGTGCCAGATGCAGCATAGAAGCCCCAGAACATAACAGAGCCTCCTCCATGTTTCACACTAGGGTCGGTGTTCTTTTCTTGATGTGCTTCATTTTTGCGTCTGTGAACATGGAGCTGATGTGCCTTGCCAAAAAGTTCCAGTTTTGTCTCGTCTGTCCATAGGACATTCTCCCAGAAGCTCTGTGGCTTGTCAACATGCAGTTTGGCAAATTCCAGTCTGGCTTTTTTATCATTTGTTTTCAACAATGGTGTCCTCCTTGGTCGGCTCCCATGAAGTCCACTTTGGCTCAAACAACGACGGACGGTGCGATCTGACACTGATGTACCTTGACCTTGGAGTTCACCTTTAATGTCTTTAGAGGTTGTTCTGGGCTCGTTTGTTACCATTCGTATTTTCCGTCTCTTCGATTTGTCATCAGTTTTCCTCCTGCATCCACGTCCAGGGAGGTTGGCTACAGTCCCATGGATCTTACATTTCTGAATAATATGTGCAACTGTAGTCACAGGAACATCCAGCTGCTTGGAGATGGTCTTATAGCCTTTACTTTTAACATACTTGTCTATACTTTTCTTTCTAATCTCCTGAGACAACTCTCTCCTTCGCTTCCTCTGGTCCATGTTTAGTGTGGTACACACCATGTACCAAACAGCCTAGTGACTACTTGTAACCGTATAAATAGGCCGACTGACTGATTACAAGTCTGTAGACACTGTGATGCTCATTAGAGGACACACCTTGATTGAACATGTCCCTATGGTCACATTATTTTTGTCCAGGCCTGTTTCATGAGTGTATTTTTTTTTTAATTCTGTTGAGCCACAGCTCAAAAGCAAAGTCTGATTTTCATTATTTAATTTTCACAGAATTTTTATTTATTATTACTTTTGTCAGATTCATGTTGTTTCTGTGACCGTTATGGGTTTTTCTTTCATTAACCGAGGGGTACCAACAATTTTGTCCACCTGCGTAGATAATGGATGGATAAATACTATGAGGTGCCAACTAAAAAATCCCAAACTGTTTGTGTTGTGCCTCACAGTTACACATATGTCACACTTGCAAGCTTTAAGTGTCATGAATCAGCAGACTGCATCACACCTTCGACATCAGGACCTCAGGACCTGTTACACATGTTTGTGTGACCGCTGGCAGGTGCACAGTTATAATTTCTTCTTTGACCCAAAACTACAGCAGAGAGCACACCTCACATTCTGTGTCAGTAACCAGCCAGAATGATCCAACGTTTATGTGGACAATCATTACTGCTCCTGAGAGGTGGGTCTGTAGCTCTGATCCAAAGACTAAATGGCTGTTTTATACAGTGGAGGAGCTGCAATGTAAAGAGCTTAGAAGTATGTAGTGGTGCCTAGAAATTTTGCATCTCTCAATGATTTTGAAACAATTATTGAGCCCTCATAACTGTATCAGTACAGGAGACAGACACCTTCGATTTTTTTTTTTTTTAGAACTAAAGACACCTTAACGCTGTATTAAAAACTGCAACCCAATCAATTTTGTATCCACTCCAGGTGTCACAATCAAAAGCACAATTTTTTTGTTTAGCCAACCTTTAGAATCTGTTTAATGCAATACAGTGAGGGAAAAAATATTAAGTCCCCTGCATATTTCATGATTATGTCCACATACAACAAAAATACGGGTCTATAATTTTAATAGTAGGTTTATTTCAACTGTAAGAGACAGATTATCAACAAAAAGATTCAGAAAAACACATTAACAATGATTAATTTCCAGTTGATCAAGGGAAATAAGTATTTGATCCCCCAGCAAAACATGACTTAGTACTTGGTAGAGTAACCCTTGCTGGTAAACACAGACACCAGACATTTCTTACAGTTGGTCACCAGGTCTGCACACATTTCAGGAGGTATGTTACACCTCTCCTCTTTGCAGATTCTCTCCAGATCCTTAAGGTTCCGAGTCTGTTACTTACCAAAGCTGAAGCTTTAGCTCCTTCCATAGTTTTTAAATAGGATTAAGGTCTGGAGACTGGCCACTCCATGACTTTAATGTGCTTCTTCTGGAGCCACTCCTTTGTTGCTTTGGCCATATGCTTAGGGTCATCATCTTGTTGGAAGACCCACCCACAACACATTTTTGGTGCTTTGGCTGAGGGAAGGAGGTTCTTGCTCAAGATTTCTTCGTACATGGCCCAATTAATTGTTCCCTCAATGTGGTGCAGTCGTCCCGTACCCTTGCCAGAGAAACAGCCCCAAAGCATAATGTTTCCACCTCCATGCTTGACTGTGGGGATGGTGTTCTTGAGGACCATAGTCAGCATTCTTCTCTCTCCAAACATGACAAGTCGAATTGATGCCAAAGAGCTCAATTTTGGTCTCATCTGACCAAATCACATTCCCCCAAGCCTCCTGAGTGTCATTCAAATGTTCATTGGCAAACTTCAGATGTGCCTGTTCATCTGATTTCTTGTGGAAGGGGACCTTGCAGGTGCTACAAAATTTCCAACCATTAAGATGCAGCGTGTTGCCAGTGGTATTCTTGGTGACTGTAGTTCCAGCAGCCTTGAGATCATTACCAAGTTCCTCCCATGTAGCTCTGGGATTATCCTTGACCTTTCTGATGATCAGAGATACTGCATGAGGTGAGATCCTGTGTGGAGCTCCAAACTGAGGGTGATTGATTGTTGTTTTTTTTCCCCTTTCTTTTATTTGCAAATGATTGCACCGACAGTTGTCACCTTTTCACCAAGTTGCAATATGTAGGAGCCAGAATTCTTGCTGGTACAAAGGGGATCTGTGACGGCCCGTGGCCACCGAGTGTATTTGTGGACCCAAACGAAGAGGAGATGGGGAATGGATAAGGAAAAACAGGTTTTTATTAAAGGAGGGTAGGGAAGTGATGGGCACCAGGAGGCAGGTGGAGAATCCGGCGTTGGTGCCGAGGGAGGTCTTCGGTGCCGGTGGGTCGTGTGGCGAGTTCCCCGTGCAGGAGTCTGTGCGGAGGTTTTTCCGTGGCTTTGCTCAGGAGAAGGAGTCCGTGTGGAGGTTTCCCAGTGGTGGTGCTCAGGGCACGGTGCTCGTGTGGAGGTTTCCCCGTGACGGTGCTCAGGTGAAGGTGCTCGTGTGGAGGTTTTTCTGGTGCAGGTGCCCGTGACTTGTGAGATCCTGACTCGTGATTCCGTGGCGGTGGAAGCTGGCGTGAAGGGTGGACGGCTGGGCGCTGGAGCCGGCGGAGAGGACGCTGGAGAAAACACAGAGAGAATATAGGATTACTCGAAACTCGAAAGTAGCTTAGCAGAGAACTCAAAGCTTGGAACTACTGCGAATCGGCCTGACTGTACCACTAGTGGTGTATCACAATCATCTGGCGCTGGAGTCCTGTGAAACCGTGGCTTTTAGGCTCTCCGCTGATGAGCAGATGAGCCGCAGCTGTGCCAGCACGAGAGTGTCCTCCTCCGATCTGCCCTGCCCAGCCTGCAGGAGAAAGACACGCCAACCAAAACACAGATGGAAAAGCAGGAACAACCAAAAACACAGTAAACACGATCCATAACCCTCACAGGGTCAAATACATTATTTTCCTTGATCAACTGGAAATTAACTTCTAACTGTTAGATAAGGTGTTTTCTGATTTATTTTGTTAATAGTCTGTCTTTTACGGTTAAAATAAGCCTACAATTTAAGTTATAGACTGCTAATTATTTTTTTTTTGTATGTGGCCAAAGTCATGAAATATGCAGGGGATCCAATACTTCTTTCCTTCACTGTATGTAATGGTTTCAAAAGCAACACACATAGAGTAATAGAAAAAACCATTGGTACCCTGCCTCTTTTTATCTTTTGACTT
>NW_007578906.1:87977-90342 GCF_000690725.1 Stegastes partitus | reverse complement strand
CTTCAGAAGAAACCAGGTTCTTGGGGAATCTGTTCTGTGCAGCAGCAGAGAGAGAACAGCAGACAGGAGAGAAGATACTGGAGCTGTTATCATCAATGTGCAGATACAAAACATCCCCACTTAAGGAGCTGTGGTGTGATTTCCTACTGGACCTGTACACTGACGAAATTAAAACAAGTACAATCATACTTCCATCATTAAGATCAGTTTTCCAGTCAAATCCTGCAGTCTGGTTCGTAGACCTCTCAGAGAGAAAGTCCTCCATCCTCCTGGAAGTGTTGAAACTCCAATCAGAGAAGACACAAGTGAATGTGACAGGCTGGTCACATGAAGAGAATGAAGTGAGGAGTTTCCTGCAGTGTCTGCCTTATATCTCACAGCTCAGGTAAATAACTATCTTTTTGTGCATTCTATTTTCACGACAATTTATGCTGACTTGATTCTGCTTGTAGGTTAAAATAGTACAAACAATTCAACATTAGAGTTAAGTTTTAGTTTTATGTGATAAAATCTACAGATGTTTTGTAATTCTTGTGATTTCAGTGTCATGCCTCAGTTATCAGAACCTTCAGAAGAAACCAGATTGTTGGGAAAACTGTTCTGTTCAGCAGCAGAGAGAGAACAGCAGACAGGAGAGAAGATACTGGAGCTGTTATCATCAGTGTGCACATACAAAGCTTTCCCTCTAACGGAGATATGGTGTGATTTCCTACTGGACCTGTACTCCTATGTGACTACAACAGGTTTGAGTATTGTTTCATCATTAAAATCAGTTTTCCAGTCTGGTCCTGCAGTCTGGTTCGTAGATCTCTCAAAGACAAAGTCCTCCATCCTCCTGGAAATGTTGAATCTACAATCAGAGAAGAAACAACTGAATGTGACAGGCTGCTCACATGAAGAGAGTGAAGTGAGGAGTTTCCTGCAGTGTCTGCCTTATATCTCACAGCTCAGGTCCGTGATTATTGCGTTCTTGATTTCTGTGTTTACAAGAAACTTTCTTTTCTAATTCAAATGTTACTGCTTTCAGCTGTAAGCATTAAATCACATTTCATACCACACTTTACAGAAAATGTCATTTTGAATAAATGCATACATTAGATATTTTTAATCTTCGTGATTTCAGTGTCATGCCTCAGCTATCAGAGCCTTCAGAAGAAACCAGATTCTTGGGGAGTCTGTTCTGTGCAGCAGCAGAGAGAGAACAGCAGACAGGAGAGAAGATACTGGACCTGTTATCATCAGTGTGCACCTACAAAACTTTCCCNCCAGCTCTGCAGTGAGCAACAAATCAAGTTTTCAGATGCCAATATTTGATCATCACTTTGTATCACAATGATTCACTTACATATTTAATTTTAGAAACAAATCAAAGTAAATATTATACTGTACATGATATGAACTGTTGATTTAGTTTCACTCTGGATGTTTCTATTTTGTTGATGTATTGTATTTTGCTCTAGAAACTCATGAACTAAATTTATTTTAAACTAGAATTGCAATTGAGAATGCAGTGATTTCAAAAACAGGATTACAGTTTGTGTTGTAAGTAATAGTATAAAAAATATGTTCGGCTGCTTTGATGAAAGATGTGGGCAAGGCTAAGTTTCATTAAATAAAAGATGGACATGGACAAGAAGGAATTAGTCCTTTTTGTGTGCTTGTATTCATGTAACTGAGATCTAATCATTTCAGTTCTTTCTTTCTCATTGTTCCAGTGTTGTGTGGTCAGATCATTACACACAAACCAGGTTCTTGCGGAATCTGTTCTGTGCAGCAGCAGAGAGAGAACAGCAGACAGGAGAGAAGATACTGGACCTGTTATCATCAGTGTGCACCTATAAAACATTTCCTTTTGATAATCGATCCATGGACAATGAATATCACTGTAATTTCCAGCTGGATGTGTTCTGCCATGTGAAGAACTGTGAGACTAAAACAGGTTTAAGTGTCCTTCCATCATTACAGTCAGTTATCCAGTCAACTCCTGCAGTCTGGTTCTTAAATCTCTCAAAGATAAAGTCCTCCATCCTCCTGGAAGTGCTGAAACTCCAATCAGACAAGAAACAAGTGAAGCTGACAGGCTGCTCAGATGAAGAGAATGAAGTGAGGAGTTTCCTGCTGTGTCTGCCTTATATCTCACAACTCAGGTAATGGACGTTCTCTTCATGATTCCTGTTTTTTGTCATCTAGTTTTCTGTGTTTCCACATACAGATTGAAATATAACAAATTTCATACCAAAGTTTGGGGGAAAAGTTGTTCTTTCTTTAAGAATAAAAAACCCCACATGCATCACAACTGTGTTAATCTTTGTGATTTCAGTGTCATTCCTCAGTTATCAGAACCTTCAGAAGAAACCAGGTTCTT
>NW_007578906.1:84590-86661 GCF_000690725.1 Stegastes partitus | reverse complement strand
GAAACAAGTGAAGCTGACAGGCTGGTCAGATGAAGAGAGTGAAGTGAGGAGTTTCCTGCAGTGTCTGCCTTATATCTCACAGCTCAGGTAAATAAATATCGTTTTGTGATCTTGGTTTTAATTCGTAACATTCTCATATATTTTTAGTGTTTTTGTTTGCAGATCATTCTATCACAGCAAATTTAATGCTACAGTTTTTTTTTTTTAAAGGCATAAATCACATTCTTTTTAATCTTCGTAGTTTCAGTTTCATCCCTCAGCTGTCAGAAACTTCAGAAGAAACCAGGTTCTTTAGGAATCTGTTTTGTGCAGCAGCAGAGAGAGAACAGCAGACAGGAGAGAAGATACTGGACCTGCTATCATCAGTGTGCACATACAAATCAATTCCTCTTCAATGGAAATGGTGTGATTTCCTACTAGACATGTACACCCATGAGCCTACAACCGATTTGAGAGTCCTTTCATCATTACAGTCAGTTTTCCAGTCTGGTCCTGCAGTCTGGTTCATAAACCTCTCAAAGATAAAGGCCTCCATCCTCCTGGAAGTGCTGAAACTCCAATCAGAGAAGAAACAATTGAAGCTGACAGGCTGGTCTCATGAAGAGAGTGAAGTGAGGAGTTTCCTGCAGTGTCTGCCTTATATCTCACAGCTCAGGTAAATGAATTGTTCATTCACATTATTTAACTGCTTAAATTAAGAGTTTTATTTTCAGACTAGTTAGGTAAACATTTCATTTTGCATATATACTATGAGGTGCGAACTAAAAATCCCAAACTGTTTGTGTTGTGCCTCATGGTGACACATGTATCACACTTGCAAGCTTTAACTGTTACGAGTCAGCAGACTGCATCACACCTGAGACATCAGGACCTGAGGACCTGTTCCACATGTCTGTGTGACTGCTGGCAGGTGCACAGTTATGATTTCTCCTTTGACCCAAAACTACAGCAGAGAGCACACCTCACATTCTGTGTCAGTAACCAGCCAGAATGATCCAACGTTCATGTGGACGATCATTACTGCTCCTGAGAGGTGGGGCTGTAGCTCTGATCCAAAGACTAAATGGCTGTTTTTACAGTGGAGGAGCTGCAGTGTCTAAGACTGGAAAAGGTGTATCAAGTCAGGAACACCAGGATCTTGCTCATGGTTTCCTTTAACACTCATTTTATTCCATTGTGTATTTGTCCCCCTGAGTTGAACTGTCGAAGCAGTTTTACTGTCCCGCCATGAAGCGTCTGAGAAAGAACAGACAACATAAGCTAACTGCAGTACAATGTCATGTGGATGCTCCAGCTGTGCTGGGAGGGTTGTATTGGTGCTGTAGGAGATTTCTTGGTCCTTCCAAAATCAGTCAGTGCCTTCTCTCTACCCCCTCATAATCAGCTGTTTTTTCTATGTATAAAACCTTGAGTACATTTAATGAAGACATGCACAACTTTACCTTCTTAAGAATATCTTCAGATGTAAAGAACCTTGAAATACGTAAGTTTGTGTTTAACTTTTATGTTTTGCAACTATTTTTCAAGCATTATTGAGCCCTCATAACTTTATAGGTTCAGGAGACAGACTCATTACATTTTCAGAGCTGAAAACACATTTAGACTCTGTTAAAAACTGCAACCAAATTAAATTTATACACACTCCAGGTGTCACAATCTAAAGCCCAAATCTTGTTTTTGTTCAGCATGTTTTTTTCTAAAACCTACTTTGAGAATCACTATTATAAAATATATTAGTTTCAAAAACAACACATGACATATCTATGAAGATTCTCAGTCATCCAGGTCATGGTTATTCTGGACTCTCAGGTGTTAATGGCTCCTTTAGGATAAAAGTATCTGGAACTCCCAACTCGTCAGTCAGAACTGATGAAGCCTCTCGGATGAGAGGTGAAACGTCTTCAAGGAACTGAAGCAAGTCCAGTTGCTACAATTAACCTACCAGACTAACCATGACATAGAATAATAGAAACAAGCATTGGTACCCTGCCTCTTTTTATCTTTTGACTTAGAATGAAATGATCATGAAAATTCTCCCAGCTCTGCAGTGAGCAACAAATCAAGTTTTCAG
>NW_007578906.1:78944-82750 GCF_000690725.1 Stegastes partitus | reverse complement strand
AAGAAACAAGTGAAGCTGACAGGCTGGTCAGATGAAGAGAGTGAAGTGAGGAGTTTCCTGCAGTGTCTGCCTTATATCTCACAGCTCAGGTAAATGACTATCTTTTTGTGATTTCGGTTTTTATTCATAACACTCAAATATTTCCAATGTTTTTGTTTGCATATCATTCTATTACAGCAAATTTCATGCTACCGATTACTTTTTATTAAAAACATAGATTGACACGATAAATTCTATGCATTGTGTGTTTTGTAATTCTTGTGATTTCAGTGTCATGCTTCAGTTATCAGAACCTTCAGAAGAAACCAGATTGTTGGGAAAACTTTTCTGTGCAGCGGCAGAGAGAGAACAGCAGACAGGAGAGAAGATACTGAAGCTGTTGTCATCAGTGTGCACATACAAAGCTTTCCCTCTTACGCATATATTGTGTGATTTCCTACTGGACCTGTACACCCATGAGCCTAAAACCAATTTGAGTGTTCTTCCATCATTACAGTCAGTTTTCCAGTCAACTCCTGAAGTCTGGTTCATAGATCTCTCAGAGAGAAAGTCCTCCATCCTCCTGGAAGTGCTTAAACTCCAATCAGAGAAGAAACAATTGAAGCTGACAGGCTGCTCAGATGAAGAGAGTGAAGTGAGGAGTTTCCTGCAGTGTCTGCCTTATATCTCACAGCTCAGGTAAATAATGATCTTTTTCGTGATTTATGTTTTCTTTCCTCTATTTTAAGTGGTTCGGACTACAGATTTTTATTTCTCACAATTTAGGTAAGTGAAGTGTTCTTTGAATAAAATGTGTTCTGAATTATATCAGAAATCATTGTTCTAGTTTGAATACTTCTCTGATATTTCTATGTCATCAGTCTTATATTTCCATATTAAGATGTTATCCGCATAGGGACATATTTCAGTTATATTTAAAGTCTTCCCCTTGTCAAAAGAATGCGTTGTTCTCTTTACACCACAATATTTCAATGTTTATTTTACTGTTTTCAGTCAATCCCCTAAGACTGTGTTTGTACAGTACTTTTCATACAAATAGAGTGTAACACAAAGTGCTTTGCAGAACAAAAAGAATAATAAAAACAAAACAACCTTCCACACAATTCGCCTCGTCAACATGATGTTATAAATAAGGGAATATAAAACAGGAGCAAGAGAGAAACTGAGAAAACATGACTATAAAAGTAGTTCAATGAGGAAACATCAGAAGGGAAATAAGTCAGAATTCAGAAAGACCAATTAGGACAATAATAAAATATAGTTGGGTAATGAGTGATAGATTAAAATAGAATAAAATGCATAAATAAATACATAACATTTAAAAAATAAATAAATAAAAATAAAAATGAATCAAGAAAATACATTTGAAAGCCAGACTAAAAACTGTAGGAAGGTTGTTCCAGAGATGTGAACCATAATCACAGAAGGATGACTCACTGTGGGGTTTTCTTCTGGCTTCAGTTTAATTAAACATCAGCTACCAGAGGAGTTCAGGGTTTTAGAAGGTTCATAGCATGAAGGCAAATGTGATAAATAAGTAGCATAAAGACCATTAAGAGTTTATAGACAATAAAAGAATCTTAAAACACTTTCTAAAGCCAACAGGTATCCAGTTCAGAAACTTTAAAATTGGTGTAATGAGTTGTTGTTGAGATTTGTTCTTCTTGAAGAGACGAGGCAGCAGAACATCACATTTTATAGTTGCTTTGTTCTTTAAGTATAGAATTTTAAATACGGATCATTCCATGCCAACTCGTGTAACCTCCCAGTTGCTGTTGAGGTTTTTTTTGTGAAAAAAGTCACATGAAGACCTCTGTTGAACTCATGGGACCTTGTAAAGTCCTTAAGCTCTACTCCAAATAAATTATTTGTTCTGAATTTTTGAGGTTTGGCCCTCAGGGCTAAATCTCATAGTTTTTGCAGTTCTCTCTAAGCCTCACTCAGTTGCTTATTTTTCACTGGGTTCAGTTGAGGTTTGTACTGAACATCAGTAAGCTTGAACTTTAAACTGGTATTGGAATTCCAGTGGTTTTTGAATATCTCAGTAGCTTCAAGATAAAAGAAAATAATCTACAAACTATCTATTGTTATACAGATAAAATAGGTATCGTCCCTAATGTGTGATTACAAAAGGACAATAAATTCTAATAACTTGTTTAACTGTAAACTAAATTGTATAATTCATCCCACTCTCACCCAACCGGTCGAGGCAGATGGCCGTCCCTCCCTGAGCCTGGTTCTGTCGGAGGTTTTTTTTCCCCTGTGGGNCCCTGCCTCTTTTTATCTTTTGACTTAGAATGAAATGATCATGAAAATTCTCCCAGCTCTGCAGTGAGCAACAAATCAAGTTTTCAGATGCCAATGACTGATTGTTACTTTGTTTCACCCTGATTGATTAACACAGAAGCAAGATGAAATAACTATCATACTGTACATGATATCAACTGAAGATTTAGTTTCAGTCTGTGCATTTCAATTTTCCCTATATATTGTATTTTACTCATGGTGGCTTGGCTGTTAGCACTATTCATAATCTATACACCGCTTAATCCTCATTAGGGTCACCACTTTCTCTGGCTTCCTCTCACAGTCCAGAAACATGCTGAGTTTAATTGGTGATTCTAAATCAGGGATCTCCAACTCCGGTCCTCGTGAGCTACTGTCCTGCAGGTTTTAAATGTTTCCGTACTGCAACACACCTGACTCAAATTATGGATGTATAGGTAGTAATTTTAGAAACAGGATTCAATTCAACTTTATTTATATAGATGAACACATCTCATCTCATAGCACTTCACATACGAAGGTAAAGATCTTACAAATTTTAAACCCTGAACGGAGAACCCAAAAGTCCAACGTTGCCTTTGGATTCCCTTTGAGCAAACAGTCAGTGACAGTGGGATTGAAGTTTGTGTTTTGAGTCAGAAATGGTCTAAAAACATGTTCGGCTGCTTTGATAAAAGATGTGGTGAAAATTCAGTTTCATTAAATAAAAGATTGACATGGACAAGAAGGAGTTAGTTGGTTTTGTGTACTTGTATTTATACAACTGAGATCAAGCCATTAATATTTTTTCTTTTTCATTGTTCCAGTGTCGTTCCGCTGTGGTCAGATCCTCATGAACAAACCAGGTTCTTGGTAAATCTGTTCTGTGCAGCAGCAGAGAGAGAACAGCAGACAGGAGAGAAGATACTGGACCTGTTATCATCAATCTGCTGCTATGAAACATTCCCTTATGATAACGGATCCATGGATGATGAATATCACTGTGATTTCCTGCTGGATCTGTTCTCCCATGTCAAGGACTGTGAGACTAAAACAGGTTTAAGTGTCCTTCCATCATTACAGTCAGTTTTCCAGTCAACTCCTGCAGTCTGGTTGATAAACCTCTCAAAGAGAAAGTCCTCCATCCTCCTGGAAGTGCTGAAACTCCAATCAGACAAGAAACAAGTGAATCTGACAGGCTGGTCAGATGAAGAGAGTGAAGTGAGGAGTTTCCTGAAGTGTCTGCCTTATATCTCACAGCTCAGGTAAATTATTATCTTTTTGTGATTTCTGTTTTCACTGAAGATTTGTGCTGAGGTTGAGTCACTCTGCTTGTAAGTTAGAATAGCATCAACAATTTTACCTAAGAATTAGGGCAACAGATTTTTTTTCTATTTGAAAAAATCTAAACATCATGTGTTTTGTAATTCTTGTGATTTCAGTTTTGTGCCTCAGCTGTCAGAACCTTCAGAAGAAACCAGGTTCTTTAGGAATCTGTTCTGTGCAGCAGCAGAGAGAGAACAGCAGACAGGAGAGAAGAT
>NW_007578906.1:71341-76696 GCF_000690725.1 Stegastes partitus | reverse complement strand
GCTATACAAATAAAATTGAATTGAATTGAATTGAATTGATTGAATTTCTCAGCTGAGATCACATCATCTGTGTTTCCTTCTCATTATTCCAGTTTTGTTCCTCTGTGGTCAAATCAGTATGAACAAACCAGGTTCTTGGAGAAACTGTTCTGTGCAGCAGCAGAGAGAGAACAACAGACAGGAGAGAAGATACTGGAGCTGTTATCATCAGTGAGCAGCAAAGAAAGAATAACTTTAAATGACACATACAAGGATGGTAACTTAAAGGAAGATCAGTGTGATTTCCTGCTGGATCTGTGCTCCCATGTGAAGGACTGTGAGACTGAAACAGGTTTGAGTGTCCTTCCATCATTACACTCAGTTTTCCAGTCTGGTCCTGCAGTCTGGTTCATAAACCTCTCAGAGAGAAAGACCTCCATCCTCCTGGAAGTGCTGAAACTCCAATCAGAGAAGAAACAACTGGAGCTGACAGGCTGGTCAGATGAAGAGAGTGAAGTGAGGAGTTTCCTGCTGTGCCTGCCTTATATCTCACAACTCAGGTAAGTGAATTATACGTTGAATAAAATGTATTCTGAATTATGTTTGGAGCCATTGTTCTAGTATGAATGTTTCTGTTGTATTTCTATGTCATCAGTCTTTTATTTCCATATTAAGATGTTATCCATATAGGAACATATTTCAGTTATATTTAAAGTCTTCCCCCTTTCAAAAGAATACGTTGTTCTGTTTGCACCACAATATTTCAATATCTATTTTACAGTTTTCAGTCAATCCCTCCTCAGGTAAATTAATTGTACCATATAGGTGGAATTGAAAATACGTAAAGCTTTCAAAACAGCTAAGTTAGTATCCAACAAACCCAATGACACTAATGCAAAGAAATGGTAATTAGTCTTATCGGCTTGGCCTTGTTAGGGTTGACAGGGTTAACAGATAAATCTTGAAACCACATGAGTAAAAAATAGAGAATACATTTTACTGATTTGTTTTCTGAAATGTAAATCAGGAAAGTGTTCCAATGTTTTATATATAATTTATAAAGCCTCTTAATAAGAACTTTATTTTCTCTAATTTAATAAAGAAAAGTAAGTCATTCACCCACTGTGTTAAGGTGCACGAAAATGTATCTTTCCATTTGAACTAGACTTTATTGAAAATTTTTCACCTTATACTCAAGAGGCTTCCTGAGGTCTAAGTGACTGATCCTAGCTATTCTCATGCCCAAATCACATGACTAATGGCCTGTTAAGATTTGCATGCCTCGAGGTGTGAATGATTGTGAAACTGCCAGGTGAAGGATAACTCAAGGGATTATTGGAAGTTGAAACTGATCTGAAGACTGCTTTAATAATACCTGACTAGTGATGTCAATCTGGAATAGCCATATCTAAACAGAAGAGAGGGGACTTTCAGTCTACGATCCATTATTGCACAGACAAAGGAGGTATCATTCTGAATGGAGGTTGTATTAATGCAGCTGAGATCAAATCGTTAGAAAATGTTTTCTTCTTTTTGTTCCAGTTTTGTTCCTCTGAAATCAGATCTTGATGAACAAACCACATTCTTGGGGGAATTGTTCTGTGCAGCAGCAGAGAAAGAAAAGCAGACTGGAGAGAAGATACTGCAGCTGTTATCATCTGTGTGCAACGATGAAACATTAACTTTAAGTGACCCCTACATAGATGGCTTGGACGATGATACTATGGAAGAGGAGTGTAATTCCCTAATGGATCTGTGCTCCCATGTGAAGGACTGTGAGACTAAAACAGGTTTAAGTGTCCTTCCATCATTACAGTCAGTTTTCCAGTCAGATCCTGAACTCTGGTTTATAAATCTCTCAAAGAGAAAGACCTCCATCCTCCTGGAGGTACTGAAACTCCAATCAGAGAAGAAAAAAGTGAAGCTGACAGGCTGGTCTCATGAAGAGAGTGAAGTGAGGAGTTTCCTGCAGTGTCTGCCTTATATCTCACAGCTCAGGTAAGTGAATTATACACTGAACAAAAATATAAACGCAGCACTTTTGTTTTTGCTCCCATTTTTCATGAGCTGAACTCAAAGATCTGAGACTCTTGCTATGTACACAAAAGGCCTATGTCTCTCAAATATTGTTCACAAATTTGTCTAAATCTGTGTCAGTGAGCACTTTGCCGAGATAATCCATCAACCTCACAGGTGTGGCATGTCAAAATGCTGATTAGACAGCAGGATTATTGCACAGGGGTGTCTTAGGCTGGCTGCAATAAAAGGCCACTGTAAATGTGCAGTTTTACTGTATGGGGGGGGGGGTCAGGTCAGAAAACCAGTCAGTATCTGGTGTGACCACCATTTGCTTCACGTAGTGCAACACATCTCCTTTGCATAGAGTTGATCAGGTTGTTGATTGTGGCCTGTTTGTCCACACCTCTTCAATGGCTGTGCCAAGTTGCTGGATATTGGCAGAAACTGGAGCACGCTGTTGTATACGTCGATCCAGAGCATCCCAAACATGCTCAGTGGGTGACATGTCTGGTGAGTATGCTGTCCATGCAAGAACTGGGATGTTTTCAGCTTCCAGGAACTGAAAAATAAGAGCAGAAACAAAAGTGTTGCATTTATATTTTTGTTCAGTGCACTTTGCATGACTCACTCGAAGAAGAAACCCAAGGATTTATTGTAATGTTTTAAATTTTCCTGTTATCTTTATTTGTCATTAGCATTATATTTGCACATTGTGACTTTGTTCACGAGTTGATATTTCAGTTGTATTTAAACTCTGCCCCATTACAGAGAAGACACAATTCTTTACACCAGTTAGGTTTTACGTTACTTTTTGCCTTTGAATCTGCGAATTTCTTACATGTATGATCAGTTTTTAAAAGTAGGCCCTTATTATAAATTAAACAAGGCAACAGCATAGAAACTAAAGTAATTTATATCGGTATCAAAATGCTTGAGATCTACTCTTATTAAAATGTTTTCTTCTTATTGTTCTAGTTTTGTTCCTCTGAAATCAGATCTTGATGAACAAACCAGATTCTTGGGGAGACTGTTCTGTGCAGCAGCAGAGAAAGAAACGCAGACAGGAGAGAAGATTCTGGAGCTGTTATCATCAGTGTGCACATACAAAACATTTCCTTTTAATAACAAATACATAAATAAGGATCTGCAATATCAGAGTGATTTCCTGCTGGATCTGTTCTCCCATATGAAGGACTGTGAGGCTGAAACAAGATTGAGTGTCCTTCCATCATTACAGTCAGTTTTCCAGTCAGCTCCTTCAGTCTGGTTCATAAACCTCTCAGAGAGAAAGACCTCCATCCTCTTGGAAGTGCTGAAACTTCAATCAGAGAAGAAGAAAAAAGTCAAACTGACAGGCAGCTCAGAAGAAGAGAGTGAAATGAGGAGTTTTCTGCAGTGTCTGCCTTATATCTCACATTTAAGGTGAGTCAGATGAATGGAATATGAATGCCATTTCTTAGTTTCTCTGTATATGTTGTTTTGATTCAGTGGGATAACATCACAGTGGCTAGCACTGTTGATTCATGGCTTAAAAGTTTGCAGGTTCTGTGCCTGCCTCCTCCCATAGTCCAAAGACACACTGAGTTTAATTGGTGATTGTAAATTGTCCGTAGGTGTGAATGTGAGTGTGCTTGGGTGTCCGTCTCTCTCTGTTGATGGACTAGTGACATGTCCATGGTGTATCCTGTCTTCACCATAAGTCATCTGGGATAGACTCCAACCCCAGTGTGTAGAAAATTGATGGACTAAAACATAATCAAAACACTGCTTATTGTCTCATTACACTGCTGCTTCACAGTGGTCAAGTAGATATTGTTCCTGAACTTTGTGAACACAACACATTTTAGGATATTTTTTAAATGATAAATCATTATTTTTCTATTGATACAATCCACAGACTGAGTGAAGATTATCTTCAGCAGCTGCTCGTCCTCCTCCATGACATCCAGGACCAGGACTTGACACTGTCCTTGTTGAGTAAGGTTGCTGGAGACCTGACGTCCTGCTGCCTGAACTGGGAGCTTCTTCACTATCTGCTGCAGCTGTCGTCAGCTCAGACCATCACTGTGAACTTGAGGAAGAACCACTTCTTACAGGAGAGCGCCGCTCGTCTGCTTCCCTTTCTGGGCCGGATTGTATTTAAAAGGTGGTCGGTTTGGATTGTTTTTACCTCTTACCAAAGTCACAGCTTGTCTTCTTTCGTTATTTCTTTGTGAATTGATTTGGCTCATCTTTCATGATCACATTCTGAGCTCTTTAAACAACGTGTCCTTGTAAATGCACTTGATGCTTTCAGGCCCAGTCCCAGCTTCATGATGGCCTCCATCAGAGAGCTCTATAGAGCTCATGCCAGTCACATGGTCCCCAGTTTGCTGAGGTCATTGGATCATGTGATCAACCTGAGCTGCAGAGAGCTGGACTCAGTGGACTTTGCTGCTCTGCTCTTCACCCTCAGACACAGTGACGGAGTTAAACTGAACCTCTTGTGGACCTTCATACCAACGGAGGGTATACAGTCCCTCCTCTTTACACTGGACAAAGTTTCTCAGCTCAGGTCAGATATTAGAGCTTGTTTCCACCAGTATCAGTGTTGTCCAACACAGGACAGGATTCAGCTGTCCTCTGCCCCAGTATTGATGCACCACTGATGATTAGGTCTTCACTTATTTCATTATAAAGCAGTTTCTAATAATCCAACTGTTTTTATTTCAGCAGTGGCTGCAGTACTTTGCTTACATGTTAAAATCTCACTTTGGTCGTTGATGAAACCCTTAAAAACTCATCTCTCTGTGTCAGAATTACATATTCCAAGTGTTCTCTATGAAAATAGTTCATGCCTAAAAATGGCTTAGATGTAACTCTGTACTCTATGTTTGGCCTTTGACGGCTTATATCGCTTCTGATATCTCTTCTCGCATTAAAAAATTAGATGTGAACATGTTATGTAGGAAAAAAATATATATTTTGACCAGAGGGGGTAAACAGTAGATAAACTGTTTAATTTAGATGTGTGAAGTTTAACTGAACAAAAAGACATCATGACACCTTTCTACCTGCAGGATCACTTGCTGGGCTGCTTTTATCAGCTGCTCAAACTGTGAGCTGAAAAGAAAATGCAAAAGCCAGAGCTTTAGTTATTTACATTCTAATAAATCTCATACAAATGATGTAAAACACACATGTAGTTGGGCTTCATGGCAACAACACAGAAATGGACACTTTAACATTGTTTACAAATGACAGGTAATATTTTATCCCATTATAATGCAGGAAACTGTGGAAAAGACACTTGTTGGTATAATTATAAGATGAACTGAGTCTTGTTTCAGCAGCAGCAGCAGCAACACAGTTAAAGGC
>NW_007578906.1:41472-69331 GCF_000690725.1 Stegastes partitus | reverse complement strand
TGGGGTTCACAATCATCTGGCACCGGAGTCTCGTGAAGCAGTGGCTTTTAGGATTCTGCTGATTGAGCTGATGAGCCGCGGCTGTGCCGGCGCAAGAGCGTCCTCCTCCAATCGGCTCTGCCCAGCCTGAAAGTGAAAAACACGCCAGCCAAACACACAGAAAACAGGAATCCACAAAACACATCTAAAACAAGTCCATAACCCTCACAGTTGTTTACACTTACTGGCTCTGATAAATGGTGTAATGTTTGTCAAACCCAGCAGCAGGTTTCAGGGTTCAGAGGGTTTCAAATAAAGTATATTCCAGACTCACAGTGTTATATATGAACCCAAACACACCTTTATTGGCAGATGATGATGTGTTTGCAACCCAGGAGAGAGAACATGATGTGAACCAACTTATGAACTTGTTTTAGAGGAAACTTATATCTGCACACTGAGGCTGTGTTTACAGGAAGTTGTTTCATAAAGACTGACGAAACCTTTATTTTATTTTTCATCCTTTTGATTTACTGATCTGGGCACTTTTACATTCTCTCAACATAATATATGATCAGATAAAGCAGAGTGATAAATGACTGTGACTTGTTGTGTTTGTGTTGCAGTCTGAGTCACAACAAGATCACAGATGCGTCGACAGATGTGTTACTGCAGCTGGTCTCCATGAACTCGTCCATCGACGCTGTGCGGTGAGCAAACGTTCATCAGTCAGTTCAGGAATGCTCAGAGGCTCACAGAGAAATCACTGATGCTGTTCTTCCTGAATGATGACATCTGCTTTCTCCTTTGTGTTTTTTCCAGACTCTTCAGCAACAACATCGTGGACCGAGCAGCCTTTAAGAAGCACAAGCAGTTTGAAATATGGTGAAGCAGGCGTCAGTCAGGTGATGATCAGGGAGGAGCTGCTGGATGTTTTCATGAAAAACAGTTTTCTCCTGATGATCAGATGAAAATATTGAGTCCAGTGCCGGCACCAATACTCAGTTATCATCAGTACTGTGTGATATAGAGGCATTAGTTTAAACCAACCTTGATTTTTACCACATTAGATTTTCTTGCTTTTTATATAATAAATAAGACAACACTTATTATGGAGCAACGAGCAGCATAAAGCGTTTTCTAGAACTTAGTGATGTATGTGTTTATTGGTTTGTGGAGCTCATATTTATGTTTGGTACCATGTAATGATCATGCTGATGTTCCTACTTCTGAAAACTTTTTTTTCTTATTGGGACAAACCAAAGAGAGACCATAACTGTTAATGTTGTGAATATCCAAACTTATATTTTTCTACTTTTGTGATAACTGTATTTATTCTGGTTTGCGTGTTTCAGTCGAGGCAGAGTAAAGTGACCCTCTGACAAGATCTCAAAGTGACGATGCAGTAACAGTTAATTCAGGAGAAAACTGTTTGGTACTCTGAGATAACTGTAAGAAATGATCAGAACGCTGTAAATATGTGAATGATTTTTAGCTCACATGTAAAATTAAGTAATACAAGAGGTCATGTTTCTTTCTGCGCTGGTTCTCTCTTCTTTATATGACAATGTTGTGTTTTGTTTTTTTTTCCCATGGAGCATCTTGGAATGCTTGCTGCAGTTCTTTGGTCTGTTTCAGTGTCTTCTGGCTCTTCATACAATCCAGAGATCAGCACTTTGTGGGTTCAGATCATCAGCTGCAGGATTCCTCGTTCTTCCTGTGAATGGATGTTCTGCTGGATGTTTGAGCTCGTTGTCGTGCTGCAGAATGAGTCTGAAACCATGAGACGCCCCTCTGGTTGTACTGTGTGATGGATAAGAGCTGTGTGTTTGCAGGAGAGACTGTGTTAACTCAGCGATCTGTCATAGATGAGCTACAATCATCATCACAGGTGAGCTGCAGTTATTACAGGTGAAGCCCAGTGTTTTGTGGGAACACCTGACCTTGGAGCTGAATTTGAAAGTTCTGGTCATTTTAGGAGACAAAATAAAAGGTAGTATTTTAGGTAAATATATTAAGTAAAATAGCATAAAGTTGCTGATGCTCACAACCAGTATCTGGATAAAATCAGCCATTATTAATGAATAATGAGCATAATGTGAAGTGTCAGATCATCTCTGCTTTCTGTTCAATCTACAGAGTGTTTTCATATGAATTAATGCATGAGTAGTAATTATCATTTAATATATTAGCATGTGTAATACAACCCATCAAAGTGCCACTTGTAAGTTATCTGCAGTATGTGAGTATTTCTTCCACCGCAATTTCTTTCTACCTAGGGTGTGACTCATCTGCTTAATAGACGATCTTTGACTTGGGCACAACCAACGCGAGATCACGAAAGTATCGTGAGATCGACAGGTTGAACACTGACGCTGTCTCCCATCGGTTTATTTGTTGTTCACTGTGCATGTCGTATAAAATGTCCCGTTTACTCGACTTTATTTAAGTTCAGAATTTTGCAGACGTTTTCCATCCGCAGTCGTGAGGCCGGACTGTAACATGGAGGTCGGCGAAGGTAAAAGACGAGCTAATTTAGCATCAAGAGGCGATGCTAAGTTAGCTTTAGCTGCTAACGTAAATAAAGCTGCTGCAGTGTTTCTCTGCGACTAAATCATTTTTCTGTTTTCGTTTGTTACACTAGAACATAATTTAGGTTTAATGTTTTATCCATGTTACACATAATGCGATGATGGCGTCTTTTTTTTTAAGCTACCGGTACATTGAATTGCTGCTGGTTTAAAGCTTTTAAATCACATAGTGTCATCAACATTTGTTTTCATTCTGTCTTTGATGTAGCTTTGATTAAATCAATCAGGGATTACAATTATCAACAAATAAAGTCAGTGTTAGTGTCATTCTTTCTGGGTCGTTAGTTATGTCGTTTCATCAGATTGCTATTTAAAAAGAAAACAGCTTAATTAAAAACTGAAAATAGTGTGCCCCTCCTTAGCATCTGTTATTTCCAGAAGTTAAGCTGTTTCACTGTTACAAGGTAAAATGGATGATGTTCAAGTTGTACACCTGAGTTTGATGATGTTCTCACCTGGCCAGGTGTCAGCGCTGCCACGCCCACAGAGGAGATGAATGGAGCTGGAAATCTGATGGACTTCCTGGACGAGCCTTTTCCTGACGTGGGCACATATGAAGATTTCCACACCATCGACTGGCTGAGGGAGAAATCCAGAGACACAGACCGCCACCGCAAAGTTAGTGCAGGTTATCTTTGTGCTGTTAAGATGTAGAAACCTGAATGAAGGCTTGAGGAGTGTCATAAGTCTGGGATAGAGGGTGAGGTGTTTCCCATCACAACAGAAAAGCAGACAGGTGAACTCACTAACAGTACCTGCCTTACTGAGTGACACTTTGAAATAGAAAGAGGCCAAAAAAATGGTTTCCCGTGTAAAATTTCTGTGTGCTGCTAGTCACAACTAAATAAATGACGTAAATTGACATTATATGTGTACCCTCCTTGTTTGTCCACCAGATCACCAGTAAGAGTAAAGAATCCATCTGGGAGCTGATCAAGAGCCTGCTGGATGCCTGGTCAGGATGGGTGGTGATGCTGCTCATCGGCCTCCTCTCAGGTCAGTCTCTCAGTGTCACTGTGGTCCAATCAGTCTCCAGACTCACTGACCCAAGGACTTTGAGGAGCGTTTACCCTAAAGTCCCCGAGGATTCTGGGGTAGACTGTTCGAAACTATTCTGTCAAGTCCAGTCAACTCTCCGGAATTTATATCACATAAATAAAGCAAGAGCTGTTGCCCCAAAGTTCTTTACAGTATAAAGATAAGATTGGCGTTGTGAATTAACCTACCAAGTTTAAATAGTGAGGCTACGACGCTACAGTGTTATATATGATATGAATTTACCAACAAGCAGGGTTCCTAGGTAAGTATGGAAAGTATGGAATTTGATTTTTATAAATTTCCAGGTCTGAAAATGTATGGAAAATAGAAACTATTGTATGGGAAAATATTCATGTTTCCAAGACTATTACCATGTTCTATTTTCTAAAACATAAATTTATGAATATCTAAAAAAAAAAAAAAAGGATCGATCTGTTTTTAAGGCCCTTAGCAGCGCAGCTAAAATATTTGTGTGAGAGCACACAGTACGCTACGTGTTGATATATAATAGATCCATGGTTATGCGTCCCAGAAAACATTTGGGCAGATTGACAAGTTGAATGCCCGCCCTCTGCTCTTATCCTCTTCCAACCCATTGGCCCGCCCAGGTGTCGTCAAGTTTCACTGCTGCTTCTACACACAGGTGATGTCCTCAAAGTTTGTGAGTGAGCGATTCAAAATGTCTTGTATGGTCGTTGACAGAACTCATAATGGGTATCTGTACATTCTCTGACGACTGGCTCATAGATCCCCAAACATAAAGACTGGTTGGATCGATCCCGAATGGATAAAGAAAGCTAAATGCAGACTTTGTGTGAAATCGTTTGACATGTCCAACATGGGGGAGGCGGCGGTTGTGAGTCATATACAGGGGAAAAACATTTTCGTCTTGTCACCGCATCCTCTGACTGAGAGTCACAGCGTTTTTGGCTAAACCCAGCATGAGACCAAGTCCGACAACATCAAGTGAGCTAAGTTCACTATTTGAATTTGTTTTTGGAAATTAGAGTCTGGAAAAAGTATGGAATTTCAAAATTTCAAATGTGTAGGAACCCTGTACAAGCAATGATATAAAATACAGCTTCACCCAACTAAATTAAATATGAGGGTCAAACCACCTCAGAATTTTTACTTATAGAGTGATTCCCGGTGAGCAAGCTTTTGTTTTCATTTTTCTGTGCATTATTTATTTGTGTTTTTTATTATATGTCCTTTTAGTGAGTCTGAAGACACACAACATGTGCACAAGGAAACCTGACAGTACCTGGCTGCTCATTTTTGTCATTATTTATTGCACACTTTTACTGTGGTTTGTGTTTTCACTAAGATGTTCATGCCTTTCCTGACTTTTGGTAGTTTGCTCAAATGCATAAACTCTGTTACATCAGCAAAAAGGGGCATGAAATGAGCAAATGCAGTGAATGAACTGCTTCCAAATTCGCTTGTTTAATGAGTTGTTTCCAAGCCACATCTGCTGTCACAACAGAGTGTCACATTTCTGAGTTTTGTAGCACTTGAAACTGTCACACACTCAAACACTAGAGCTGTGACTTCAGTTGTGAGGGTTTAATTTTTACACACAGCATTCAGGTTTAATAGGTTTTCTGAACTCCTTTTGCTCATGTTGAATTGCCACTTTTTACATACAGTACAGAACGTTTCCCATCTTAAGAAGTCATGGAAAAGCCTGTATATGTTTGTTATTCTGAATTTATGATGATGCTGCCAATATATTTGATTTACATGTGTGTTTAGATCTTCTGTTAGAATTTAAACTACATCACTGTAAATGTGTGTCATCACCAGAAATATCAGTATGCGCTGAAAAGTAGATAATGCTTTTTTTTAATTGATTGAAGGCAAGAAGGATACATTTAGCTCGGGACAAAGTGGTCAAATTTTTAAGCCGACTGTGAAAATTTGGAGGAATGTGGAGCTTTGTAGAAACTAAATAATAATTAACAAGTACAAAGATGAAACTTTGACTGATTGATCAAAGCAGAGGTCTATTTGTCAGCGGTTTTATTGACTTCCACTGCATACTAACTGTTTTGATTTTAAAGCCTTGACAAGGAACAAAATGGAAGCTTGATAGGATGAGAGGCTTTATGGAGACAAAAATACTCACCTCAAAAAGTTGATGTGATAGCTTCTAGCCAGTTCATCATCTGGGTGGAGAATCTTTGCGTGGCTTCGTTTGTCCTGACGCCTCCTGCTCTGTTCAGGTACGCTGGCTGGCGTGATCGACCTAGCGGTGGACTGGATGACTGACCTGAAGGAGGGCGTGTGTCTTTCGGCGTTTTGGTACAGCCACGAGCAGTGCTGCTGGACCTCCAACGAGACGACATTCGACGACCGGGACAAGTGTCCGCAGTGGCAGAAATGGGCCGAGTTGATGACGGGCCACGCTGAGGTCAGATATGGGCATGAGGAATTCAACCTCCAGCTGCACAGTTACTCAGCATTAGTATTCATTTGTTTTCTTTCTTATCAGGATGGGCTTGGAGGCTTTGTGTAGATAAGCTAACCCTCTGAAGCAGTTTCTGGGTGGTTTTAAGCCCCTGTCACATTTTTACTCACTGTGGGCTCATTTTTCACTGCAGTATAAAGTCCAGCACCTCTATGGAAACAGAACAACCATGGGTAGAAGTAGAGAGAACTCAGAAATGTGTTTAGGGCGATATCACACAATTAGAAAGACAGAAATCAGAATAAACAACCTTAAGCTGAAAATTTTTGATTACTTGGGAATCAACATGTGCAACATTTTTCCAAGTGACCACAGAGTCCCTGAATTTTTGTTAAACGACTGTTGGTCACTCACAACAGAATCACTTATATTCTCACTGTGATGAGAAGCGCAGAGTTTTAAGTTTTCTACTGAATCTGTTTAGTGTCAACAGTTTTTTTTTTTTTTGCCAAATTCTTAAATGAGACCTGTTGATTAAAGTTCTATTGGTTTAAATACTGTGTTTATTGAACTTAGATTCGTTAAGTTTTCTGACAGAATGACATGTTACAGATGAAACTTGAAAATGCTGCAATTATTTCTCTTTTACAGTCGCTGATTCTGATTAATGGTGCAATTTTGGCAATTAAAAAAAATGTTTTGGAGTTCAAAAGGTTAAACAGATAAAATAAAAGCACATCATGGTACAATAAAGATTACTGAAAGACTGAAAGATAAACTGAGAAGAGTCGCTGAGGTCTTAACATTCAGTTGTGACAATAATAAGAATGTTGTGCATCTAAATCAATCCCATTAACTTTACCGTACACCATTTTACGAATGCCAGAATCGACATTTATGCTTGAAAATTCCCTCAGATTTCTCACAGTAAAACAAAAAGAGCTCACTGATTGTATTCAGTGTTAATGAAAAAAATCACTTGATTGATAAATAAAACTGCTTACCAAGGTGGGAACTGTTCAATATATAGAGAACAGTGAGACAGTGAGTGAAGGATTTACTGACGGTAGCAGAACAGTGTTTTTTGTGGCTGTTAAACGCGACTTTCTTCTTTCAGGGAGCGGGAGCGTACGTGTTGAACTACTTCCTGTACATTCTGTGGGCTCTGCTGTTTTCCTTCCTGGCGGTTTCGCTGGTGCGAGTGTTCGCTCCGTACGCCTGCGGATCAGGAATCCCAGAGGTAACATCCAGACTGATGAGACGCTGCTACTGAGCTTGATAACCTGTGATTTGAAGTTTAAACTGAGGTGTTTGATCTTTGGAAGGTAGATCACTGCTTTGTAAATCAAAGCGGCGAAGACAGACCTCGACATGATATGATGGAATAAGTAAAATCGAAAAGGACCTTTTGCCAAACTCTTTGGGAAAGAAAAAACGGGAATATGAGCTCAATTTTGGAGTGTTCGATGGAGATTATGATAAAATGTGCAACAAAACAACACTACCTTCTGACCAAATTGATTAACATCTAACCCTAATGGATATCACAGTTGTTTTGCTGTTTGTGGTTTTCTGCAGATCAAGACGATCCTCAGCGGCTTCATCATCCGGGGTTACCTGGGGAAATGGACCCTGCTGATTAAGACGGTTACCCTGGTGCTTGCGGTGTCGTCTGGTCTCAGTCTGGGGAAGGAGGGTCCTCTGGTCCACGTGGCCTGCTGCTGCGGAAACTTATTCTGCAGCCTCTTCTCCAAATACAGCAAGAACGAGGGCAAGCGGAGAGAGGTGAGTCACTAGCATCCGGCTATTTGCGCAGAAAACAAGATATAGTTTGAGTTGTTTGCAAAGAACAAATCTGATGAAATGCCAACAGACTAATAGGAAACAACGTGACTTTTGTATTTCTGTTTTGTGCGTCCTCCAGGTGCTATCAGCAGCAGCAGCAGCTGGAGTGTCGGTGGCCTTCGGAGCGCCCATCGGAGGAGTTCTGTTCAGTCTGGAAGAGGTTGGTTCGAAAACTCAGTGACTCATCTGCATTCATTCAGTCACAGCCACCTTTTTGCTCAATTTGTAATCATTCTGTTCATCATTTCTTCGATCCTCATCTGGATGCAGGATGCTTTGTCTCTTTCTCAAGCAGCTCTTTTTATCTCTTTATCTTTAAGAATCCCCACTTTAAAAAAAAAAAATCTATACTTTCCAAAAATGTCCCCACTCTCTAAAATGTTATCATTCATAAAGTGTCCTGACTTTCCAGAAAACTGTCCTTATGTTTTTTAAATAAACAATAGATTCTCTTTTATACTGGTTGGTCATTGTTGCCAGAAGTTCGTCCCAGACATAATGAAGTGGTGTTTAGTCATTATGCTACAAGTAGAACTTCTGATTTGCCCTAAATGTCACTATTACTTACAGTAGGCTCTTTATGCCACTGCTGTTAACTTATGAGTTTTATTTTATGGAGTCTTGTCTAACCTGGCTGCACTTTATATTCTCCTAATTTAAATTCACTTCTTTTCTACACATTTCATCTTCTGCATGTTTTTCTTTTTCTGACTTTTTGTGTTTTGCTGCAGTATTAGTTGTAATTCTCCTTTTTTTCTTACTGTGGTTTGTCTTTCACGTGTTTTGAGTTTTCCACCTTTACCTGTAAAGCACTTTGAATAAAATAAACTGCCTGCCTACTTTAGGAATATCCTAAAGGAGTCTCTCTGTAGACATAGTCTGCTGCTGCCTTTATGTGTGAATGTTTCTTCTGTGTAATTCTCTCAGAAACACTTCGATGTCTCTCCTAACTTAATTCGTCATTCATCTTTCCTGCAGGTCAGCTATTATTTCCCCCTAAAGACTCTGTGGCGTTCGTTCTTCGCTGCTTTGGTCGCCGCCTTCACGCTGCGCTCCATCAACCCGTTTGGAAACAGCCGCCTGGTGCTGTTCTACGTGGAGTACCACACTCCGTGGTACATGGCTGAGCTGGTGCCCTTCATCCTGTTGGGTGTGTTTGGCGGCCTCTGGGGGACCCTCTTCATTCGGGCCAACATCGCCTGGTGCCGGCGGAGGAAGACCACCCAGCTGGGGAAGTATCCGGTCCTGGAGGTCATCGCAGTGACGGGGATCACCGCCGTGCTGGCGTACCCCAACCCATACACCCGCCGCAGCACCAGCGAACTCATCTCGGAGCTCTTCAACGACTGCGGCGCACTGGAGTCGTCACAGCTCTGTGATTACATTAATAACCCCAACATGAGTCGGCCAGTAGACGACATCCCAGATCGACCAGCGGGGCCCGGGGTCTACAACGCCCTGTGGCAGCTCGCCCTCGCCCTCATCTTCAAGATCGTCATCACCATCTTCACCTTCGGCATGAAGGTCAGTAAGAGGAAGATGATGAAGAAGACATTTGTTTTTTTACATATTCTGCAGAATTAAAGTGACATTATTAGCAGAAATGCATCGTCTCATTTCAGACTTGATTGAAAGATATTTAATTTGCTTTACTGAGTATCTGCATCCTTTTAATATTTTGTCTAGTTTTTTTTGTACCACCTGACCAGACTCCTGCTTCTGTGTGCTCTTCAGATCCCGTCAGGTCTTTTCATTCCCAGCATGGCAGTTGGTGCCATCGCAGGGCGGATCGTTGGGATCGCCGTGGAGCAGATGGCGTACCACCACCACGACTGGATCATCTTCAAGAATTGGTGCCGGCCCGGCGCCGACTGCGTCACACCTGGACTCTACGCCATGGTGGGAGCTGCCGCCTGTCTGGGTGAGCAACAACACACTTCAGAGTTTCCCTGAGTGAAGACTAAATCTAGTGATGCTAACGGGGGGATTCTTCCTCTGCACACGGAGGTTGTTCAGGGATTGGGCGTGAGCTGAGGCTTAAAATTTCAGTTCGATTTTAAGATTTCAGTGACCCTCTGTTTGCAGTAATGTTTGTTGCAGGCTGTCAGGAGACACCTGTGAGCTCAAATGATGCACAAAGCTGTTTATCATCATCATGCTGCAGCAGCAGAAGCAAGAATTTAACTTAAATTGAACCACAGTTTACTGACACCATCCAAGTCGAAGTGATTTGACGACTTTCATGTCAGGAATTATTGTCATATCACGCTGGGAAGAACTAAAAAAATCAGAATATAACAATAAATGTTTCTGGGCCCTCTAGGTGTTCCATCATATGTTCATAATTTGGCTGGTATGATCATTAAGTGGGTTTTAAACTACTTTGTGTTTGCTGTCAATTCATCTTGTTAATCTCTGTAGCAACCCTGTGTGATCCACAAGCTGTTAAGTTTATCAAAGGTTCATTATTTTTCTTTCTAGTTCATCATTTAATTCATAAAAATAGTGAAAAATGTCCATTGAATCAAGGTGATGCCCTCAAGTGTCCACCTCCACTTGATGTAAAAGAGCTTTTTTTTTTTTTTAGCAACTTTTAAAAAACAATCTATAAACAGCAAATTGTCAACAAATGATAGTAAAAATAAATGATTTCAGTGCAACACCCTGCGGAGCCTCTGCCGTATTAAAGTTTTTGCCTCCACTCAGGCGGTGTGACCAGGATGACTGTCTCTCTGGTGGTCATCATGTTTGAGCTCACTGGCGGCTTGGAGTACATCGTCCCCCTGATGGCTGCCGCCGTCACCAGCAAGTGGGTGGCGGACGCCTTCGGGAAGGAGGGCATCTACGAGTCGCACATCCAGCTCAACGGCTACCCCTACCTGGACGTCCGGGACGAGTTCACCCACCGCACCCTGGCCACTGACGTGATGCGGCCCCGCAGGAACGACCCCCCTCTGGCCGTCCTCACCCAGGACTCCACCACAGTGGAGGACGTGGAGACGCTCATCAAAGACACAGACTATAACGGCTTCCCAGTGGTCGTGTCCAGAGAGTCGGAGAGGCTCATCGGCTTCGTTCAGCGCCGGGACCTCACGCTCGCTATCAGTGAGTTTTCATTCACGCAGTGCGGTCTTTTCTATGAGTCAGAGCTTTAAAAAGAAAAACTGCAAAAAGCTTACAGACACAGAAAGGACACACCTGCAGGAGCAGATAGAGATCTGCGTTTATACACGTACCTGCTCACACACATATTTACTGTCTTCTTTTTGTCATAAAATTGAAGAAATACAAATTAGGAAGGATTAGAAACCTTTGTGAAGTAAGTCAAAAAGATGAAAAAGAGGCACAAATATGAGACATGTGAAGCTAAAAGGGAAAGAATGAGTAATGAAGGTTCACTACCGTCATCCCAACATGGCTTTTTGCTGACTTGTCATATTTCACTGCAGTTTATTGGGTCGTTCTATCTCAAATCATTACATTTTTAGAACCTGATTTACCTGAAAAATGTATAGGATAAAATATATATATATTCTTTTAAAAACTGTGAAATTTAACTTGATATCAAGTTGTACCGCAAAAACAAAACACCCGTCTATAGTTTAACCCAAGTGGAACAGAGTCCAAGAGTTTCACAGTGTTTTTCCAAATATAACAATTTTTATTTTTTTTTAGTTTGCTCTATTTTTCATTTTCAGACTCTACTTTCCAGACATAAACCTGGTTTGGATGAGACTTGTCGTGCAGTTTTATGTGTAGATTTCCATATTTTCTCCCAACAATTGTAACTCTAGTGGTTGTACCTGCTAGAAGTTTGTAGATTTTCATACATATTGTACTGGGCATTATTTATTGTTTGATAAAAAAACACAATAAGATACAATACGGATAGTAACATAAATTATAAGCATCAGAACTTGTGATTACAATAGAAAAGTTGGAAGTAATAGTGACAGTTTATTTTGTGTTGGTAGCTGTCTCATTGACTTTATCAAACACTTTTACAGAGCAGGATAATGATCAGTCTGGCACAAAGGATGCTTGAATTATAAATATTTCTGGAGTCTTCTTTGTGTGTATCTGAGCTCAACAGTACAGAAATCTGGAGTTGCGACTTCTTTATCAACTAGCCTGAGTACAAGTACAAGTTTAGTTTTGGATGTTGTCAGATGGATGTTTTTCCAACCACTGAGACAGCCAGCATGTGTGATATATGGTTGACTCATTTTGATGCTGTGACCGTCCCCTCCTGTCTGTCCTCAGAAAACGCCCGTCAGAAGCAGGACGGCGTGGTGAGCAGCTCGGTGGTTTACTTCACTGAGGACGCGCCGCAGCTGCTGGCCAGCAACCCGCAGCCTCTGAAGCTGCGACGCATCCTGAACCTCAGCCCCTTCACCGTCACCGACCACACGCCCATGGAGACGGTGGTGGACATCTTCCGCAAGCTGGGCCTCCGTCAGTGTCTGGTGACCAGGAGCGGGTAAGAGATGATACTTTTATGCTGTGAACACAAAAATCTTACTGTTGCATGCAGTAAACTAACAGTTGAGCAAATATTTGAGATATTTACAATGTGACTTACATAAAACAGTTGCTTTTTACCGTTAGTTTTAAATGTATTGGTAAGCTTATTGGATCTTTACTAATTTTCCTTCTTTCCCAACATGTTTTTATTCAAAAGTATAAATTTACAGTTCAGAGGATATCAGCATTTCTTATAGTTCAAAAAGTTAATTGCAATTATGAGCTCGTATTTTTACTGCTCATTTGTTTGTCTTATTCTCTCTTTATTCGGATTGTTAATTCTGTAGAATTTCTGGAAAATATTTTTTAAAAATGTCCATCACAATTTGCCAGAGCCTGGGTTTTATCAAAGTTTTATTCAAGCCAACGATATTCTATTCAAATTGTTAAAAAGCAGTCCAAGAGCTCCTTATTCTTTTGTTTTGGTCCTTAACTTTGATTATTAAGAGTTTCATTAAGACTCCATGTAATTCTTTCTTTTAACAGTTTTTCAATTGCCAAAAAAAAAAACTATGAAAACCCAAAGATATTCTGTTTGTTTTTGCACATGTGGAGCTTCAGGTGATGGTTATAAGATGGTTTAACTTTGCTGATTTTCCGACTGTAAAATGTTTTCTTATGCCATCAGGGACGCCACAGTTTATGTTTTTTAAGTGTGATTCAATTTAATTCCGTTAACAGGTTAATTTGCAGTTGAGGTTCATTTCTACGCATCGAATGTTTGTGATCCAAACTACGATTTAAACTATAATTTGGTGTCTTGTGTGGCGTTTGTTGGTGTACTACATGACTTCTGCCACCAGCTTGTGCTGCTCTGAGTAATAATAAAAACACATTTTGAAGCAGAAGTTGAGGAAAGAAGAGAAACTTTATTTGCTTTTGTTCAGCACAATGGCTACATAACTTTAGTGACTATTAGAAGCAGAGACAACATGCTGGTGGACTGTCAGGAAACATATGCTGCTGTGTTTTGTTGTACAACGTCTAAATGAAGACACTTGTGCTGCGTCCTAGTGCCCACCTTATGCTGGCTGCATGCAGGTAACATGAAACTTAAGTCGTGACCGCTGACCTTTGTTTGTGTCCATGCAGGCGTCTCTTAGGCATCATCACCAAGAAGGACGTTCTGCGACACATGGCCCAAATGATGAACCAGGATCCAGAGTCCATCATGTTCAACTAGCAAGACAGAAGATCTTTACTCTTCCGGAGGTGTAAATAAAAAAAAAAGCAAAAAAAAAAAAAACAACCAGAGCAGAAACCGGTGCAATGCTACTGTACTGCAACCTGTGAAAAGTCCCTCCCACCCTCTAACAGGCAAGTCCCACCCCTGTAGTGACCACAAGCTCCATGTGTTCCAGTGTAACTCAGACAGAACGCTCCTGCAGTTGTGTGCAAAGTAAAATGCCAATCAGGAGTTGCCAACAGTGCTGAGAGTTTAGCACATTTGTTTCTCAGCTTTCTGTTATTCACCTTTATTTCTTCAGCTTAAACAGTAGCAGCTGTAGCCGCCATCCACAGTCATTTGTCTATTGCTGCTAGTTCAATTTAAACGTTTAAAACAGCCGCCATGGAGGGAAATACTGACGCTGAGACAGTATTTGCTACCTGAGGGCAGCGTTGTGGTTAAGTGTGAGTGAATCACAGAGTTGCTGCAAGTCTGTTAGAAGATTAATTAGTTTGATAACTGATCATCTCTTGTTATGCTAAAATGAAACTGACACGAGTCACACATGGTGCTAGAAATCATAGCAGAAAATGCAAAGAAATATTATCTCATTTCGAAAAGGTGTGTTTTATTTCACTAAACCTAAATCTTCTGTTCCAGAGATTAAGACAAAGATGACATGCTTGAATAGAAAATGTAAGTTTGTACCTGTGGACTCTCTGAAAGCTTGAATATTCTGACTTTTAAAACATTCAGGTCTCTCCCTGTAATCCCATTTATTCCAGTCTAAACAGATTGATACTGCAGATATTCAGAAGGAAATGACTGGGTCCTGTTACCTGGTTCTGAAGCCGTTAGTGATGTGGGGCTTCCAGGCTGACAACTGGTTCGATGCCTTACTGTCACATGATTGACCGAAAAGTCTCAAACTAGCCAATCAGTTTTCCATCTATAATATGTCAAAAATACATTTACAAGTTTCATACATCTTTAAATGTCTCGTCAAAACTTCAGGTAGAATAACTTCACTTGAAGTAAGTGAAGTAGAGAACGGTTATTTTCTTTGATCATAAGTGACTTAAGCAGTCAATCGATTATAGAAATTGCTGCTGATTAATTTCCTGTTAGTCAATTAACTCTAATAGGTTTCAGCCCTGATGTCTTGAAAAAGTTTTGATCAAATTGGCTTCATAGGGCTCACAACCACAAAATGAAATATTCCAACTTGAGAAATAAAATCTACAAAAAGGCTTTATGCAGAAGATCACAGATATAAAACTCTCATTTGTTTGACACCTTTTTGAATGAATTAATATTCACTAACAGTTAAGATGATTGATATCAGCATTAGCCCCCCCCCAAAAAAAATCTAATCTCTTTGTTAAACAACACACAAAATCTGGAGACGAAAATCTGTGAAAAGTCCAGATTAGAATCAGAAACTGTAGGAATCCTGTAATCTGTGGTAAAACAGCGCATGTGCGTCATGCTTTAAGAAACGGGACCAGTTGTGAAATTGAACAAAGCAGAGGTGAATGCCTCTGAGGCTGATTTTATTTAAAGACAAAGAGTTTGTTGCACTTTGTGTTGTTCTTGTTTTATGTGTTGCTGCCATATTTATATTAACACTGCCTGTATCCATGTTCATTTTTTATTGGATTTTGGGTATCTTGTGCTAATTTAGTTGTTTCAGAGCCTTAAAATGTGACTCCAGTCAATCAGACTCACTACAGAGACACAGAGGGTAAGTTATTCACATTATTTACATCATGAAACCTGCTGCTGTTGAACTAAAGGCTCCTGCACACACAAGATTAAAGAACAAGTCCGATCAGTGCCACTTTAGTTTCAGTCTGTATCTTTTAAGGTGACTAATTTCTTGCTTTTCTGATGGTCACATGTAAACAGAGATGCAAAACACAAGAGGTTGTCAAGTCTCATCCGTTACAAAGTGGTTTCCAGGAAAAGCAAACACCTCTATTAACCCTTGCCTGCCTCAAATGAAAAGTAAAGTTAAAAAAGAAAACAGCAAATTGGCTCCTAAATGGGCTGCAGTTGGTAGCACTGTTGCCTCGCAGCAAGAAGGTTGCCGGTTCGCGTCCCGGTTGGGGCACCGGAATCTTTCTGCGTGGAGTTTGCATGTTCTCCCCGTGCAGCGTGGGTTCTCTCCGGGTTCTCCGGCTTCCTCCCACACAGTCCAAAAACATGCTGAGGTTAATTGGTGATTCTAAATTGTCCGTAGGTGTGAATGTGAGTGTGCTTGGTTGTCTGTCTCTAAGTGTGGCCCTGTGATAGACTGGTGACCTGTCCAGGGTGTCCCCTGCCTTCACCCTAAGTCAGCTGGGATAGGCTCCAGCCCCCCATGACCCTAGTGAGGATTAAGAGGTGTATAGATGATGGATGGATGGATGGATTCAGCTGGGATAGGCTCCAGCCCCCCATGACCCTAGTGAGGATTAAGCGGTGTATAGATAATGGATGGATGGATGGGCTCCTAAATGTGCGATCCAAAGTGTTTTCTCAGGCTGCTGCTCTGGATTTACAAATAAATATTTGACCAAGTTTCGTGTGCAGGAGCCTTTAAAAGCATTGTTTCTGAATGTAGCGTGAAGTCGACATATCTGACACCAGTTAAACAGGTTTCAGCTGAGGAAGCAATGGTACTTTGTATAAGCTTCTGTTACTTGAAATGACAAAAAATAACATTAAAACTGTACCTCCGCTGTGTGTGACACTACAAGCTAAATATTAAGGAGAAGTTAAAACAGCCGGCAGCTGCAGATGAGTCTTTAGAATGAAGAAAAGTACCTGGGAAGGACGAAGGTGTGTTTAAAGATGCTAATATTTCAATGAAGGTCATTTGCAGCGCTTTAAAAATCAAGAATCTGGGAAAAAAGAAACTGCACATTCAGTGTTTCTCTCCCCTCAGTCGTTTCCTGTGTCGTGGTATTTGTTGTGGTGAAAAATAACCTCGATGGGTTCGAGCTCCCAGCTGCTAACGCTTCACAAAGACCGCAAACTTTTGAGGGAGTTTAGCATCAAAAAAAAAATCGTCACTCCGTGTTGTTTTGCTTTTAAAATGCCAAGAGAATGTACTGAAGAAAAAACTGTTGTATATATTGAAGATTTATTGTATTTTTTTTTTCTTCCCGTTTTGTCTGAAACACACTAATGTTGAGCCCTTGTTATTTTTAACTTTAAGTATTTATCGGACGCATTGCTCGGACAGAAATCACACATTTGCACTTTTGTTTTTGGATTTGTAAATTAAGTGACTGAAAAATAAACTTCTCAATTTACCTTCAGATGGTGACTAAAGGCGAATCTTTTTTTTGACACAGCAGAAGCGAACACAATTTAAGAGACGCACTGATTAAATGCTAAGTAGAAAACTAGATTGTTAGTCAATCTTAAAGGTCCAGTTTTAATGCGTTTTTATTGTTTGTGTTCAGGAGTTTTATTCTAGAGTATTTGCTAAATACTTTACTATCTTTTTAAATCGACAGAGGTCAGCACTACATATCACTTCGATTCATGTTGCTGTTTTTCTGCTTTTCCTCATTTTCAACCCATTTAAAAAAAGAGTTTGTTCGTGCCACTTTACTGCCTGACTTCCACTGGACTTCCTCTTTTAAAACACTTCATAAATACACAATTTCATATTCAATAAAGGCTAAAACAGCTGCTTGCTCACATTCCTTTTATTCAGGACTATTTCCAGCAGCGGTTTAATCTACATTTGTTGCAGTGTCTGAGTACTTCAACAGTCATCTCAGGCTGTAGTAAAAATGTAAAACTTTCTGAGCTTTTTCACTTCATGACAAAGCTTCCAAGGTGACATCCATCCAGATCAGCTCAATAACGATTCCTAATGAAGTACCCCCACTAGTCTAGTGAGTAATATTCCAACAACTGTGGAAAAGTCACCGTCTTCACTCCTCATGTATAAGAAGAAATCTTATTTCAAACAAGAAAAAGCACCAAAAAGTCAACTTTACCCCACATATTTGTATTTATTGAAGACACTACAGAATCCTCTAATCAAACATTTTTTTGCCAAATGCATTAAATTCCTCTCTAGCTATCATTCTTGCACACTGCTGCTCAATGCAACTGTTGCTTTTAGACTTGAATGAGACACCTCCTCCTCTTCTTCCTCCTCTTCCTCCTCTTCCTCTTCACGGTTTGGCGGTGGCCCCCTCCTCCTTGGTGGCTCTCTCCAGGTTAGAGTAATACTCCAGGGCTCCTCGCACCGGCTCTAGAATATGTTGCTGCACACAAAAAACGAATTTAATATCATTCTGCAGTTCAGTCAGCGTTGATAAATCTGCTGCAGATGCATTTACATAAGTCGCTGTTTGCTTTTTCTATACTTTGCACATCTGAACAGAAAGATTTTAACTACATATTAGAGAGTATTCACAAAAGTGGTCATATAGTAAATATACAATAATAATGAGGTCACATTTGACCTGTCAAACAGCAACAGATTGCAAATGCCCCCCTTATTTTGGTTTATTAAATGTCATTCCAGTTATGCATTTAAGAAATAAGCAGCTGGACTCGTGTTTTTTGGGTATTAGTGATCGCTGCAGATCACTTATCTGTTGATGTCCTGATAAACCACAGACCTACATTGACCAGTTAGTTCAGCTCTTAATTCGACTGTATGTAGTCAGTTCTGTCATTTTCAGAGCCGTGAAGCCTGTATTGTTCTCCTGCTGTGATTCAGCAAACACGACTCGATGAAAGAGCCGAATCGGTGAATTAAAGCGTTTACCTCCAGACAGGGGAACAGTTTGGTGAGCTCGCTGAACAGCGGCAGGAGAACAAATCGGATGAAGTTGGTCTGAGAGGACGGTTTGGACACTTTGTCTCGGTCCATGAATGGAGTCACTGGAAGCCCTTTGAGTTTCTCTGTGTCGCTCTGCACAACAACACAGAACAAAAGTACACATGTTTATCAGTTTAGATACATTCAAAAGGTGATTCTGCTCTTGAGACGTTGTCATATCCCATAATACTGATGCTTAAAGTTGGTTACAGAAAAATGAACTGAAAATATTCATAGTATGAGGGTAAAAGCATTCATTAATTTATTATAAATGCTAAATTTATTGTCGATTGTAGAGATGTGCTGATTCTGGGGGTAAGGATAGAAGGTTTTTCAATTTGACTTGATCTAATATGGAATGATCCATCTCACAGATCATCCACTTTATCCTCCAACTAGAGAAATAAACTCTAAAAAAAGCAACATTTTTATTATGTATATTATATTTGCATTTCTTCTCTTCAGAGTACAAATTCTACAAATTAAATTCCCCAAAAGTGACTGATGTTTTAGTCAAGATTTGTGTTTTTTATTTGCCTTAATTTTCTTATGTGTCACCAGATATATTTCGCCAAGCTGTCGATCTCAAAAGCTGTGTGTTATATTTTGAAATGCAGCCCTTTATGTTGATTGTTTTCTGTTTTGAGGTGGTTTTAACAGAACCTTCCCTTCTTTAAAAGTCAGCCGTAATGTTCCCCATAATGAGTGTCTCTTAGGAAGCCCTGTTTGGACAATAAGAACCTGGTTGAAGAACTCCTGCAGCAGACAGTCCAGCCAGGGCTCGGCCACCGCCATCGGCCTCGCCTCGTTGGAGATGTCGCTCACCTTCACCATGATCTTCATCAGCTGCAGACAAGGATGCAGAGTCCGAGTCAACGGTAAGACATTTGTTGGTACAATCTCTTCGAATAAGAGAATCATGAGTGGTACATTTGAAAGGAACTTTGCAGAGAAATTGAGTTAATTTAAAGCTTCTTTACATTTGTGTCACTAAATGTTCTATGTACTGATAAAGTGCTAAAACACAACAACAGGGATGCTTTAATTCATGCTTATTTAGCAGTAATAACCCTGTTTGCTCCACTTGTTGCCACATGATGGCAATAATTAATCATTTTGGTATTTGTAACCTAAACAGAAGGAGATTTTTGTGGTTTTAATGTGATGTGGAGTTATAACCACACCATGAAAACTGAAAAATAACTCATCAGAAAGCCTAAAAAAGACTGAAAACACGGAGAGGAAGCTGTTGTAATGTGTGTTTCTTCACCACTTCCTTGTGGTCCTTGTTGGTGAAGTCAAACACCGGCTGCAGGACTTTAAACTTGTTGAGGATTTCATTGTGTCTCGCCATGTCAGTGGCCAGGATGCATCTGAAAACACAACGTCATATTAGAAACTGAACAAATCAGTCAGCATCACGCAAAGAGAGATGTGAGTCTTACTTGATCATTCCTCCTCGGATGAGTTTGTACTGCTCAGTGGTCAGGTTTTTAAGGATGTTGCACTCTGGCTGCAAAACAAAAGTAAATTTGCAACATTTGAATGTGTTGAGTGGCTACAGTGTCAAACAGGAAAGTCTAAATGTGTGTTTTGTATTTTAGCGTTTGGGATTTTTTTCTAGTAATTATTGTTTCATTATTGTAATTGATTAAAAGGAGCTCAAGGGCTCTTTTTTGGTCCTCTAATGATATTGTATTCAGGTGTGGATGGTCTCAAATTAATACATGTAGTTAATAAATGATGAATGAACGCAGTAAAAAAAAAAATGCTGTAACTACATGTCGAAGTTGTGATGGCTGAAAAAGTATTACAGTATAGACGTGTGCAATTACAGATATTACAACCAAACCGCAATTACTTAACTGTTGGTGTTAAATGTATTATATTTATACGTAGGTTTGTTTAATTTGTTTCTTCAAACTAAAAAGAAAGCTGGAAGAACATTTTTTGTTATTATGCAGTTTTGAACAGTATTCCTCTGCCTTTAGATTTTTCTTCTTTAGGGGGTAACCACCTTCAAATGACATGAAATAGGTTTTTATAACTTATTTAGGTAACCATACAAACTTCACACGTCTGTAGCTACTGCTGTCAATGTTTGTGACTTTTTGCTGATGATATTAGCTTAGTTGTTGCATATAAATATTAAAAACAAGATTTTCTTTTTGTCTTGTGAAAAAATGAGCTCTAAAAATTAAGTCACTTTGCAGTAAGATGACAAAATCATTCGCATTTAAAAATAAAATGAATAATTTAGTTGATTCCAAAGATTTAGTTTCCCCACATCTTGTATTATTTGGACTCCCACTTTTCCCACCAGCCTCTATACTATTAATATTTCCAATCATACTTGTTTTTTAATTTCTTTATCGTCCCTTTTAAATCCTTCAGCACATCATGCTTTTCTACCTTGGCCAGGATGCCAAAGGCGACGGCACAGTGGTGGTTTTCCAGAGGTGAAATGTCGTTGTAGCGAAGAGCCAGGTCAGTCTGAGCATTGATCTGTGTGAAATTAATAATCCATATAAATAACTTAGAAGCATCTTGTTTGTAAGACAAACATATTTTATAAAAACAGGCAGACGGTACGATGGCGAGGCCACCTGGTAGACGTTGTTGTAGCCGGGATGGTCGAGGTCGTGGCACAGAGCCGAGGTCAGCATGATCAGCAGGTCAATCCTTCCTAGTTTGCTCCTGAGATCTGTGAGCCAGATCAGCCCGTACATCTGCCAGAAGACACGCCAGCAAAACCGGGAAACAATAAAGCTTCACTACATTCACAAGAGGAAAAGACCTTTTGTCTTAATGGACTGATTTTGTTACCGTTTCCCTCAAACACACAAAGTCACAATCAGCACAAGAAATAATGCGAGAAACTCGATTTATGAGGAGACCTTCATGTAATACAAGAAAATCCAAACTAGTCATGGTTCAAGAATCCAATATGGACCATGTTGAAAATGAATAACACATCTATATGTCAGTGTGTGATATTTGGACATCACCTGCATGTTGGCACATATTCACTAAGAAATCTGAGATCCTAAATGTTTTAGAAGATGAGTTTTTCCAAATATTTCACTTGCTTTTAATTTGACTTTGCCTTGTAAAATAGACATTTTTATATTGTGAGACATACAAAAATTATTATTAAGCAGCACACTTTAAAAATACTTAATTAAAAGTTCTGCATTGAGACGAGTAAACTCAGCAGCTCATTATGAAAAATCACCATTATTACTCTGTTGTAGTTGCAGGTGGCCGCTTTATATACACCTAGTAAACTTTATATAATCCACTTTATATTTCCAATACCCTCATCTTTGATAATAGGGTTTAATGCTTAACAGCGTCCTGCCACAGTGTGTTATTCACCTCTGTTTGGACGCTAAATGAAGTGAAGCCTTGATGAAAAAGTTTAGATCACCTTAGGTGTTATATAACAACCACAAATGCTGAATAATTAGCATTTTTAGTCTTTGAAATAAATTAACAGTTAAGTATAATAATGGCAACAGCCTTAAAAATATGTATGAAACAGATGTTTGAAGTGTTATAATTGATAGACAAGTATAATTTCCTTAAGAGTTATTTCAGTGTTATTGTGTGTTTGTATTATTGTTTATCTAATTTCTATCATTGATCCGCTCAGCTGATAATTTCAGACTCTCTCTGGATGTGACTTCTTCCTCCTGTTCGTACCATCTGCGTGACGCAGAAGCAGTGCTGGAAGTTGTGGAAGGGGATGTTGTTGTAGTGGCAGTACACCTCGAAGAGAAAGTTCTGCAGGACCTCCACCTCCATGTTGAACGCCGTCAGGAAGTCCAGGTCGGTGTACATCACCTGGAGCAGCACCAGCATCTCTGCCTCCTCCCACTGCCTGCCAACAAAACCACACACTGGTGTGACAGGAATGTGTGTGTGTGTGAGTCTGAGGGTGTCTTTCTGTGTGTCTTTGTACCCACCAGTTGTCAAAAATGGGAGTTTTCAGATGCTCTCGCACCTCCTCTGTCACCTGCAGCGAGCTGCAGCAACACAGAACAGACTCCAAAGTAGGCAAAACATAGAAACTGTTGATGTGGTCAAAGCAGAATTCTAACCGGTACATGGCCTTCTGATAGTTGTGACCAGTACTATGTAGGAAATGATTATTCCATATAAGTGTATATGATGATTATTGTGTGTCTGTGTGAACAGCGCTCTAAATTTGCAGCAAGTACAAAACGGAGCTAAAAGTAAGAACTAAAACGCACTTTGTCTGCTAGTTTGTCTGCTGTGGGGCTTAATATATTCTCCACATGATGGCAATATAAATACAATTTTTAAAGTACGAACGGTCTTAAAAGCGACCTTTAATACAGAACCTCTCCACAAGACAGGGCCAGATAATTAGCTAATAATGGAAGACCTGACGTTTGATATCTTTCTGCAGGTAACTGAACACATTTCTAAGTCATCAAACTGTCAACAGCAGTAGAGATGGAAGAACAGTTGGCAACTAACTCAAGTAACTACACAAACCACACAGTTAAAGCCAAGTGAAGACAGCGAGGGAAACCGCCAGAGTCACAGAAGGAGCTTACAACACAACTACAGTCAAAGAAAGCACTGGTAAGACCAACTATCACTGGAAGAGCTAACTACACAGATAAAGTCAATGAAAGACAGCTGTCTAAGGTTCGTCAGCTGTATCAAGACACAGCTAGGTGCTGAGAAAGTTGTAGTCAGCCTTTAAATCATGGATCACACAACTATTTTTTGGATTGTGGTGGTTAAGCTGTCTTTAAACCACAAGTTTCAAAATCAGCTTAAATTGTAAATGTATTGTGCTGATTTTATGTGAATTTTGATCATGCTGGGACACACAGACACACTTAATACCTATGTAAACTAAATAATAAAGTGAATTTCAGTACATCTGCATCAGAAAGCTGAGAGTTTGGGGGTCGATTCTGCTTCTTTCAATCTTATTTTGCGCAGAAACCAGATGACAAGTTCACCTCATGTTGAAGAACTTCATGCGGACTCGTTGGTGCTCCTCCTGCACACTCATCTGAGGCAGTTTGGGTTTCTGGGACGACTTGGAGAGCTGCTGGTCGCAGTCGTACCTAAACAGGCCCATCCAGCTCAGGTGCTCCACGCTCTGACAGCAAAACTTTTAATATTCAGATCAAAATGAAATGTGAAGGGAGTAAGTCAGACTCCCAACAGTTCAGAGCGATGCCATGAAATGTTTGCAGTGCCACTCTGGTTACTGTTTAAGGCTTTTAATGTGTATATTTAAGGTGTATTCTGCAAATTAACTTAAACATGAGTCTTTGAACAGAGACTGAGGGAAGCCAGACAATTTTGTAAAGATGGCATCCTCTGAAAATGGTGTCTTATGACATCAGCAGTCTCAAGTTTACAGAGTTTAACACTTAATAAAACCTTTTTACTACCACATATAATGAAATGCAATGTCTGTCAAACTATGAAAGAAACCAAACAAAACCAGCTAACTCACAAATTCAGCTCTGATTGTGCAGACTGTTTGTACAGCAGCAGTGACAGCTTCATCTACTAATCACTAATGTGTTGTTAGAATGCACTTCAACGTAAATTTGTTTGTTTGTGTGAAGGACCTCCAGCTTTCTCTTGAAAGATTCCACTTGGGTCTTCAGCTCACAGATGATATCTGGAGTCTTTCCCACATCTTCAGTTACTTTGTTCTCCAGGTGACGCAGCCTGAAGACGCAGACGGTAAAGAACCGTGAGTTTGTTTTGCTCTGAAGGTAAATCATTTTTCCTCGTGATGCTCTCACCTGTATTCCATGCTGTCCAGCTCCAGCGGCATCGCCACACCTGCAGAAAGAAACAGAATTAAAGAGTCTTGTAGAAACAAATCACAACATTTTAAATGTCTTAAACCAAAAAAGAGAAAGAAAGCCAGACTTGGCAGAATGATGTAAGTTCAAAACTCTGGCTGAGGAGTTCCACCTTAAAACTCCTATGTAGAGAGGACAGTCTTAAAAATATGGATTCAGACTTCTTGATTTTCATACTTGAAAAACTGTCTTGAAAAATCCTGTCTGCTCACATAGTGAAGCTACTTTAAGGCAGAAAGGGATTATTTTCCTGGAAAATGTCCAAATATGTAACTTCGATACACACAGATGAGTTTTTAGGGGTTGAATCAACGACCAGAGAGAAACTTTTCATCAAAAAAGGATAATTACCAATTCAGCTGCAGTGCTATTGAAATCTTTTTGAAGAATGGACTTAAAGATTTCACATCTGCTCAAGCTGCCCGTCGTTTTCTGTCCATCCTGTTCTCTGAGCCTGATATCTCTTCAACACCTCCAGGGAAGTTGTTGATATTTATCACAACTATTGACTTGGACTCGAGGATGAGGTGATTCTAATTTGGTGGCTATAACTCAAGAGTTCAGAAGCTAATTATGACAAAAGTTTACACAAATATCTACTAGGTGCTGCAGAATTTTAAAAAAAAAAAACCATGCTTAGAGATTTAAAGTGAATATATTAGTGGGAAGTAAGGCATCACAGATGAGGGTGCTCACTCTGCAGATCCGACGCCACCACCTCCAGCCGGTAGTACGAGTCCACGCTGTTGGCTTCCAGCCGGGGGGAGATGTTCACCACGCTGCCGTTTGTGTTGTACATCTTCAGGATGTGGTGCGGCCCTGCCTCCGCCGCCACTCGAAACAGATCTGCCAGACAGAGATTTGACTGCATTTGATGACTTTATCAACTAAAATATGTAACGTTTGTTGTGGCGTCACTAATCGTAACATCTGCCTGTTTTCCTTGGCTGCACAACATTATGAAAAAGCTTCCTTTCTTAGGTTGATCACCACTAAAATGTTTTAACAAAATCAGGACTGTGCACACATTTGATTTATTTATTATCTCAAATGAGCTGTTGAATTCCTTCTAACTGCATGGAAGTGGTAACAGATAAAAACTGATGGTAAGCTAAGATTTTGATTTAAGTGATATTTATTTGGGAACCATGTTAAATGGGCTCAAAAAGCGCAACAGAAGTTTATTACAAATAATACCAGCAGCAAAACAACAACAACAAAAAAGGAATAACCAGAAATAGAGAGTTAATAAAGACATACCTAAAAAAAAATGTAAGTATTGGACATTTTTTATTTCTTTACTGTATTTCTTTAGTTGTGGTCAAGCTGACAGAATGAACTTGTGAGTGTAATTAGAACTGAACAATTAATTTCATATTTAAAGTGTAATTTATAACAAAAACAATCACAAATGCTGCAATCTAGAATATATAGTATGCATTGTGTCTGACCCATTTTTCCTTATTTTTACTTTGTATAACTTGGTGGTGGAATGTGAAATACTGAACCTTGTTGTTGAATAATGAATATTATTACTTTGCTTATTCAACTGAACACTGTCGCAGCTCCTGTTCCATTTCCTGTGCCATTTAAAAAATATAATAAATACACATTTTCAGGCAGTATTTATCCTAAAGTAAATCTCATCCTTGCGTCGAACATAGAGCAGTTAATGATGAGATGGCATCTCATATGGTTTTGACCATCACGTAAATCTATTACAGTGAATATTGAACTGAACCTTTATTTTCCACAAGTTGTTGTAAATGACTGGAAGATCTAAGGACCAGTCATAGACATTACAACCTACTGACATTCATAGTTTCCCGTCTTTTACATTTTCTTTTACTTGTTATTGGCAACCTAACAGGTGAGAGGCCAGCTGTCACATGGTTTATTTAGGATGAGAGGAACAACCAGGACAAAGCTCTTTAACCTGAGGACCTGTCAAAGCCACATGGAGGTCAGAACTTCACACACAGCAGCCACAGGAACATTCCTGAAACCATGAGAAACTCCTGCTCACAACGCTACGATGTGACGCCTGTTATCTAGGTTTCTGTGTGATTAAAGTGAATGTTTAAAGAGAATAATAGTTCTTACTCAGTTTTACCATTTACATGATGATATAATGCGTATAAAGCATCAGCTCTCTGTCTTACCTTTGACATCTGCAGCAGAGCAGTCGGCTCCCAGCTCGGCTTGCTCCAGCTTCCCGTTAACCATGAAATAAATGATTTTTGTCGTCATCCCAGAGCCACGTGGGTCTTGACCTGCTCCAGAAATGAGAATAAGACCTCTTGACACTGACTTACACACCTTGAGTGTGTGAACAGGTCACCTGCAGCTGACAGTAAGCCCACCCTCTCCCCTGCTGGTCCCAATATGTTGTGACTGCAGCAGAGGAGGCTGCAGTCATGGGATCCTTGTTTATCACGATAGCGCCACCTACTGAAATGGATAATTGTTAATAGACAGAACTGATGAAGCCTCTTGGATGAGAGGTGAAAAGTCTTCAAGGAACTCAAGCAAGTCCACTTGCTACCATTAATCCACAAGAATAACCATGACCTGGATGACTGAGAATCTTCACAGAGATGATTGTTAAAGTGTACTCCAAATATGATAGTAAGAAGTTTGTTTTACTCAAATTACTATTTCCAGTTAAGTTTTGTTCAACTCATTACTTTCTGATCAGCGAGTTATAATTTTAGTGATTTATTCCACCCAACGTACTCCTTCCTGTCCAGTTGCTTATAGTTTTGAAAGTTTATCCCAAAACTTTCTGAGTAAGCAGTTGTACGATTGCACTTCTGAGACCCCTGGATTTTGCATCACCCCCTGAGTTTGATGACTAAGGGAGTCGCAAAGACTTTATTTCTATCCATAATGGATGACTGTCATAGCGTGAGCTCTGGATGTGAATCAAGTTTTATGTCTTTATTACTGAAACAGTTCTGATGGCTTCAGTTGAACAGCTCAGTCATCGTTAACCTGCCAAAGTGTGAGAAACAGACGATGTTTTAACTCGTCATGAGGCTCTGCAAACTGCCACGATTTAGCTCACAGTAGCTTGCTGTGAAACCAACTCTTGGCTTGTTTTCATTTTAACTTATTTCTTAAATGAACATGATTTGGTGAGCCCAACTCCATATTGATGATAATCAACCTTCAGAAGATGATAACAGCTTGTTGAAATGATCACTGTCTGTCACCAACATTAAACCAGGAATAACCTTCAGTTTGAATGCTTGTTTAATACTCATTGTGTTATCATTTAAATTAAGTGTAAATAGGCTCAATAATTGACATGTTTTGCTGCAGATACTTTAACTTGTCACAGAAGGGAAAGTGTTCCTGCTGGTTCACTGTCATGGCTGACTGGGACACTGATGGACCTGTGACATCAGTAATGCCAGCTATAGTTTCCCTCCGCTGACAACTTAAAATGTCTGCTGTAAAAAAGGTCTGTGACACAGTTCTGACTACATTCAGTCTTTCTGCTGACCCACTACTAAGTATGTTTACTGTTTCAGTGAATTGGAGGAATTTTGGACACGTAAAGACAAACAGTGGAGGAAACATGAGGAACCATTCAGT
>NW_007578906.1:34523-35609 GCF_000690725.1 Stegastes partitus | reverse complement strand
AACCTGAACCTGCATCCAGCTGTGTGTCCTTTCAGAGCGACTGGTCAAAGGATGTTGGTGATGAGTTCAAACAAAAACGTTCATCACACAAACGGTAAGTTAACATCATGAGCTGCCTGATATGTTTTTGTTCAGGGCTGGTAATAATTTTTAGTAATCAATGAGATCAATAAGCAATGTATTTTAATTTGGAAAACACGGATCCACATTTATCACTATTTAAAAACTAAACATTTTTAATCCAAGTAGCTAATTAATGAATCGAGAAAAATTAAGCTTCAGTGTTCAATTGTCTACCATCAGAGACTCGAACCTTAACCTGCACCCTGGCTTGTTACTTGTTTCAACCTCCAAGGATGACGACATGACGTAAATGACGTAACAGCAAACGTCTTTATCTTTCCCAGCAGTGTGCAATTTGTCACTGAAGCTCAACACACCCCTGCCTGTCTCAGCTGCCTGCCAGAGGCTTTTTAGCACTGCAGGACTGATTTTCAGACCCAAAAGGGCACATCTTCACTCGGAGAACTTTGAGAACCAGCTTCTACTGAAGCTCAATAAAAGATTTTGGTGGTCTTGAAGAGATGAGTGTTTCCATGTTGATGGTAATGTTTAATGTTTATAATGTTGCTGAAATGGAAAACTGTCCAGTGATGATTTCTTTCCCTGTAACAGCACTGTGCAGGTTCTTAAAGGATGAAAATAATCCTATTTTGTGTCCTTAAAACTTTTTTCGTTTTGCAGAGTTATGAAAAGAGGCATCGTGTATCATCGAAGCAAAAACATTCATTTTTACTTTTTTACTTTTGTACTTAAGTAAATTTCTAAACCTGTACTTTTTTACTTTTACTTGAGTAAAGGAGTTGAATCAGTACTTCTACTTTAACCAGAGTCTATTTTTACACAAGTATCTCTACTTCTACTTAAGTAAAGAATGTGAGTACTTTTGCCATCTCTGACAATGTGCTGTCTGACTTCTTCTGAGATCCAAAGTGTTTCTGTCTGTTGTGAAGCTCTACGTCACAGCGAGGGATGAGACAGAGGAGGAGACATGATGCAGTTTAAACATGGAGATAACTTGTTCCA
>NW_007578906.1:31701-33155 GCF_000690725.1 Stegastes partitus | reverse complement strand
AACATGGAGGTGCTGGAGGACTTCCTGGGAAAAGACTGGAAAGACAATAACAGACAGACACTGGATGAGTTCCTGAGCAGAGTCATGGAGAAATCCCTCAGAAGTAAAAATGGTCACCTGGACCTGTTTGTTCGCTTCCTTCATGGCCTCTGTCTGGAGTCCAACTGGAGACTCTTAGGAGGCCTGCTGGGTCGGACAGAGAACCATCCAGAAATCATCCAGAGAGTCATCAACAACCTGAAGATGATGAACAGTGATAAAATGTCTCCAGACAGAAGCATCAACATCTTCCACTGTCTGATGGAGATGAAGGATCTCTCAGTACATCAGGAGATCCAAGAGTTCCTGCAGTCAAAGACCAGATCAGAGAAGTTCCTCTCTGAGATCCACTGCTCAGCTCTGGCCTACATGCTGCAGATGTCAGAGGAGGTTCTGGATGAGTTGGACCTGAACAAGTACAAAACATCATGGGAGGGAAAACGGAGACTGATCCCAGCTGTGAGGAACTGCAGAAAGGCTCGGTGAGTCCAGATGTGATGAACATGATGAGTCAGTGTAGATCAGTCGTTCAGTTCTTCAGATGTTCTCACCATAACGTTTTCATTATTCTTCAGTGTTCCACTTGTTTATCACAGACATCACATGTCAGCTGTGTTTTGTCTCAGAAGCTATTGCGCTTTTTCAAACCCTGTGAAAATGTAGATTTTTTTACTTGGTTATATTTAATTAATGAATCCAGTTTTTCTATTTCATTCTAATAATTGTTGATTCTGACAGTTTTTTCTTTTGGGTCATTCTGTGTCAACTCAGTGAGATTAGAGGAGGTCAGCTGCTTGACCATCTCAGAATCTCTTGAAGCTCTGTAGGAATGATCTTTAACATCTGAAACTGACATCTGTCATTTGTTTTTGCTGAAATTCCAACATTTTCGTAATTTGTCATTAAATGGAAATTTTCAATGAATCTCTCGTGAGTTTGAAATTGAATGAGATGCCACTTATCTTCAGGTGTCCATATCTATCAAAATATATGTCCTTGAGTCTTCAAATGTTCAGAAGTCGTTCAGAGGTTTCTGGTGAATGCAGAGAATGCAGCAGATTCTGGCAATCAAGACTCATTTTTTCTTAAGAGCTCTCTGATTCAGGATTTGTTCAAAAATCACAAATAAAGTGGATTTTCAAAACATTTGGAAAAATCGATCTCTAATACATAGGATCTATTTGATCAATTTTATTACGAGAATAATATCTGAATGACATCAACAATGCTTAGAAAGCGTTCTTATGTTAGTAGAAATGGGAGTTATGGCCTTTCAAAGCTGACATAGGTTAAAAAATAATTAATATCCAAACAGCCAGATGGACATCTTGAATCATGGGTAGGCTGATGAAGTTTAGGACACTAAGAGATGGAAGTATCATCTACTGGTGTGGACAGTTTCAATGTCCTTCCAT
>NW_007578906.1:25126-26333 GCF_000690725.1 Stegastes partitus | reverse complement strand
CTCAGCTCTGAAGTCCAACCCCTCCCATCTGAAACATCTGGACCTGAGTCACAACCAGCTGCAGGATTCAGGAGTGAAGCATCTGTGTGGTTTTCTGGAGAGTCCACACTGCAGCCTGTGGATTCTGGGGTCAGACATTCTGTTTTATTTGTGTGCTGAGATGAAAATGATGTGAAAGTCGTGGTGAAACTAACCTGAAATTAAACTGATCCACACTGAGCATCTTCATGGTAAGATCTCAGTTATTTCAGTAGTTTAGTTCATCAGATGTTGAAAACAGTAAAAATAAATGTTGATCCCACTATCAGAGCTCAAGGTGACGTCTTCAAATGTCTGGTTCAGTCCAAAACCACAGATATTCAGTTTAGTGTGATAGAAAACAGAAAGTCTTCACAGTGGTCAAACTGGAACCAGTTTGATGTTTTTGCTCAGTAATTGACTCCAACCATCACAGAGATGTTTTAATGTTTTGTCTGTGGACTCAGCACAAGTTGTGACAGTTGATGAATAGTTGAAGAATTCACCACTGGTGGCTCAGTGGTTAGCACCGTTGCCTTGCAGCCAGAAGATCCCCAGTTCACGTCCCGGTTAGGATGCCTGGGATCTTTCTGCGTGGAGTTTGCATGTTCTCCCTGTTCAGCATGGGTTCTCTCCGGGTTCTCCAGCTTCCTCCCACAGTCCAAAGACATGTTGAGGTTAATTGCTGATTCTAAATTGTCCGTAGGTGTGAATGTGAGTGTTTGTTTGTCTCCATGTGTGGCCCTGCAAAAGTGACCTGTCCAGGGTGTCCCTGCCTTTACTCTCAGTAGGCTGGATAGACTCCAGCGCCCCACGACCCTAGTGAGGATCAAGTGGTGTATAGATGATGGATGGTTTGTTAATTATTTATCAGGGAGCAATGGGAACATTTTCTGCCTCAGTTTCTACTGATTTTCTTCTTTTCTCTGGTTTCTCTCACTTGAACGTGAAGATGTTTGTCTTTAAGAGTGTTGCTGAGGAAACACTTTGAAGTCGCCATCTTGTCCTCTGAAAACTGTGATGGACACTTTTCACTATAAATGACAGATGGATCAGTAATGAAATGCATTTAAATGTTGAGTCCTGATTGAAACGTCTCCATGGTTCCACAACATGAACATATTTTAGAGTCTGGAGCCTCATTTTGTTCACGTTTCCTCATTCTGTGTTTTTCTGACTCTGAGCAGAA
>NW_007578906.1:11790-16053 GCF_000690725.1 Stegastes partitus | reverse complement strand
CATCATGTTGAGCTCACAAACAGCACTGAAGATAAATCCAGTTTAGTCCAGAAAGGTCCAGAAACAGCTTTGTTCGTCTCAGAGTAATTATTTAATCTGAATATGTTTTGACCTTTCTGAGCTCCAGTAAATGTTTGTGGTAGTTTTTCTCTTTTTCACCTTCAGTCTGCTGAAGTGTAGAAACTTCCAGATCACTAATATTCTTTGTCTTCTGAGCTGCTGCTAGTTTCTTTCAATCCCACCAAAGATTTTCACTTGGATTAAATCCAGGACTGAGACAGCTCCTCCAGGACTTCCTGATCCAGGCTTTGGTGGACTTATGCTTGGGAAAGTCCACTGAGCTTCAGTTTCCACACTGAGGCGTCACATTGTTCCTGTAACTGTCCTGGTGTTTCAGAGAATCCAGTGAGGTCCAGTTTAGCAGCTCCTGCAGCAGCAAACCAACAACAGGACTGTTGGTGCTGTTCTTCTGGTCCTTCTGCCTGCAGACGTTCTGCCCAAACAGTCCACTTTAGTCTCATCAGTCCATCAGACTCCCACAACTCTGCTTTGTTCCACACATGAAGATCTTGTTGTTCAGTGTTCTTCTTCTGCACTGAGACTTTAGTTGCTGCCTTCATCAGCTCCTGCAGCTCTTTGTCAGTTGAACAGGTTTTCTAACATCTAACGTCTCCTCTGACCTCTGTGATTGGACCAGAACCCGACTGCTGAGCTCCATCATGGCAGCAGCTGTTAAACTGGCTGCACCACTGTCTCTCTGCAGCAGCTGTTGTGATGTGAGCAGCTCGTCCATGTCCCTCTTTCTGCTCTGAGAACTGTTCGTACCTTCATGAGACGCTGTTCTGTGGCAGCAGGCTCGGCTCGGTTCAGGAACCTTTTGTTAGGAACCGTCTGTAGTTGAAGATATGTTTAGATTCTAGATAGAGCTGTGATGTGGAGAAACTTCTTCAGATTGACCAGAAATCTTCAAGTCTTCCTCAACACTCAAGTTCCTGGTATTTTCTATTCTCAGACTTAAATCTAATAAATAACAAATCAAGACACTAAGTCATTCAGAGTCAGGTGAGTTCTTAGATCTACTGTAATTTCAGCAACATTCAGCAAACAGAGGCTGGTTCATGAACACAGACTCTGATTCTGAGCTGAAAATCCACATCTTAGACACTCTGACTGATTTCTGCCCAGTTGGAGTCTCAAGTCCACGTTTTCACCTCTTCATCTTTTAAAGAATTTTACACAATCATCTTTTATTTTAGCATTACCTCATCATAATAACTCAGTCAAAGCTTTTAAAAAATTAAATTATGAAACCTGATCCTGACTAATCTTGTAAATAAAAATAAATCCTAACACTTCATAAACTGTTGTTTTGTAGATCCATTTATTCTATATAGTGTTTTTTATTATTTGTTTGATTATTTATTTGTCCTGTGTACGTTATTGTATGTATTCATTTGTTTCATTCATTTCCACCAACGTATTCACAGACACTGCAGTCAGTTTAGTCACAAGTGAAAAATATAAAATGTCACGCTGCATTTTAAATGTTGACCGGAAGTGCTGGATATAAGTAAGTTGTGTTGCTTGACAAACACGCTGTTGTACTTTCGCGCTTTGGCCACCAGAGGGCAGCACTCCTCTGTTCTGGACATGATTGTACTTCATGAAGCAGAGAAGGATTCTCCCGGTGAGCGGCTGGTTTTCTGCTTGAACTTCACGAACAACAAAAACACAATCAGGACAAATGGAGAGGTTATCTCACACAAATATTGTCTTAGTTTACACGTTTTTTTGAATCATCTTATATTCATTAGTGGAGAAACTGTTTCACATTTTAAATGCTCCCGTTAATACGATCAGCCTCCACACAAACGTTGCATCCACCGCCGACAAATCACTTAGAAATTCTTTAGTCAACACAACAGACTTCGAATGGTTTTATTGTGAAGGAGGAAAAGGAAGTGTAGCTTGTCTGTAATTCCGCTTACTTCACATTTGGCTGTTCTCACTGTGGCGAACTTGTTACCAAATCCTGTTTAGGGAGTTTATTTCATTACATTAAAGTTAGACATCATCACGTAGTAAAACATTACACCTCGATATAAAATGCGACTACAGCTCTGTGTCTTATACATGACCTTATTTACTTTGAAAGCTGCTTATCTTATGGCTAATTGCCTGTGAAGCAGCTTGTTAGCTCTCCTGCTAGCTCAGCTAATCCTGCTGCACCACGATGGACTTGTAGGTTCGCAATTCAATACAAAGTGGATTTATTTTCCATGTAAACTTCAGCAATACAACACAAACATCCAGAGACTCTAAATGTCCTCTAACAGCTTTGTTCACAGCAGCAGTCCTGTGTCTTGTCATTTCTTGCCAAACCAAAATGAACCTTTTTGTCAACATAATATTGCAAATGCCTTAAACGCCTTCTAGCAATAGTTCGATCCATTCAAAGAAAATCAATTTGTAATGTACGTTTTAAACAACGCTTGTAATATTTTTATTTTTACAGGTGATAACAGGAAGTGGAGCTGTTCTGTAATTTATTTTACTTAGGTGTGGTTGTGGTGTGTGGCCGCTAGAGGGCAGCAGCGCCTCATGTTCTGACTGATGCAGCACTATGAGGCTGTAGAGCTGCAGCTCCACATGAACACAGGATTTTATTACGAGGAAGTTAGACACAGTCACAGCGAAACATTAAACCTCAGACTCAAATGGAACTACAGCTCTGTGTCTTGTGGAGGATTTATTTTAAAAGCCACCAAGGTTACGGAAACAAAGCGATCCGTGGCAGAGGACACGCCAGTTAGCATTACTGCTAGTTCGGCTAACTGCTGGTCACTGCAGGGATGTAGTTGTAGGTTCATAATTAGCAGGAATATGGATTCATGCTTCATTTGGGCTTGACAAAGACAAAGAGAACAAAAAGTATTCAGAGCCAGTGGAGCAGCTCGGTAACATTACAGTTTGGTTTACATCGACGGTCTTTTCAAAATCGTTTTTTATAGGTCTTCTGATAAAAACTCTGGTTTTTATTGTGCAGGAGGAAACTGGAAACATTTCTTATCTGTAATTTCACTAATTTAACTTAACTGTGGTCACTGGAGGCACAAACCCTGTACTGATACATCACTATAAGATCACATTCGTTTTAGACTCTGCAGAAGGTAAGGAAACACATTTACACATAAATATGATGTTTATTGCAGATGTACTTCATTTATTTCACTATGCAGCCATCGTGTATTTATGTCCAGTATATTTTATAGATATAAACATCGTTCATATAAATATTAGCGATGTTTTTTCCCACTTATAATACTTTAATTTATGCAATTAAATATCCATCATTGTTTAAACTTTAGTGTGATACCTTGACTTTGCATCTAAATTTGAAAGAAAACAAAAGGTTTCATTTTAATGGCACACATAAAAGGATGGTTTTCTGTGTTACATAAATTAAACAAAGGTCTAATTGATTATAATCTTCAATTCAATTCCATGTTTATTTCAGTTTTAAACATTTGGATTTAATCAATACATCTGTAAACTACTTCCACAAGAGTCAACTACATTTTATGTTATTATGAATTCTTATTTAGATCAAACACTAGAGGTTGTATCAGTTCATTCCAACGTTACACAGTCAGAACTGATTTGATGAATATGTCAGAGTCCGTTTTCTTTCATTTCACTTCTCTGTACTTAAAATGACACATATTAAAATATAATCACAGTGAAACAGCTTTGAAATAAGAAATCACAAAATATGTAAAGAAACTGCAGCTATTTTTGATATAGAAAAGATTGAAAAACTATTAATTTAAGGAACTTTGTGGCTGAGAATTTACCCCCTTTTTTCTGTCTTTCTTTCTTTTTTTAAAGACACATCAGTCAGAGCCATAGACTGTATATTCATGTCTGTGGTCAGAGGTCTAAAACTAATGTGCTCTTATAGTGATGTATGAGTTAGAACAGGCTTTGTGCCCTCTAGTGGCAACAGGTGGTAACTGCAGCTACTGTCTCGTTAAGTTACTAGAAATTGCGGATAAGCAACGTTTTCTGTTACTTCCGGAAAAATAAAAGCCTTAAATATGCTATTTAATAAATCCGTAAAAGGCAACATCTCCACCCCACACAGTTTGTTTTAGTTTGTCGGTATTTATCGGTGGAGCAGCAGCACATGTTCCACAGACAGTTTTATTGTCCGTTGTCTTGTTTTAATCAGTTTTCAGTTCAGTCATTCTGCTGATTGAACCA
>NW_007578906.1:9745-11075 GCF_000690725.1 Stegastes partitus | reverse complement strand
CATCTGACAGCATCAAGTCAACCACAGAGGAAAGAAAACGACATTTCTTTCAGTTTAAATAAATCTGTGACATTCAGAAATACAGTTACTGAAATACTGTTTATGATAATATTTGTTGTTTTGCAGTAAATTGACACATTTATTTATTTGTTTTGCAGTGATTTTGTTTTCTTTGTATGGAATCAGCTCCTTTTTTATTTTGTTAGTTTAGTTTTTCATGCACATCACTTCTTTTTTATTCTTTGACATTTGTATAATTGTTTTACAATAAATTGATCCTTTTGTTTCCTTTATTTTGGCAGAAAATTCACACTTTTTTTTGTTTTTTTGCTGTTTTGCTGTAAATATTTTTTGGTTGTTTCTGCAGTAGTTTCACTCCGTTTGTTTGTGTTTTTACTGTTGTTTACAAGGAGAATATTTAGTGACTCCAAACAATATTTTAGCAATTTAAAGTGAAGACATCGCTTCATTGGCTTCCAGTCGCTGCCCGCATCAAATTCAAAACCCTGACACTTGCTTATAAAAGCACAACGAGAACAGCTCCCTCCTACCTGAACTCTCTCATTCAGATCTACACTCCCTCCTGCTCACTACGCTCGACCAACAAAAACCTCCTGATACGACCACCACAGCAGGGCCCGAGGTCGATAGCTAGACTCCTCTGTGGTTCCCCGGTGGTGGAACGAGTTACCAAACTCTGTTCAATCTGCTGACTCTCTCTTAGTCTTTAAGAAAAGACTAAAGAGCAGCTCTTCACTGAACACCTTTGCACTTGACAGACTGAAAACAAACAAACAAGAAAATCCTGTTACCTCCCACACAGCCTGCTATCAGCATCAACGCCCTAACGCGCTTGAACTTGTTCAATGGCACTTATCCAGATTGTTTTCTCCTGACCAGATCCTTGCTTGTGTTGTATCTGCTCTCAGATGTACGTCTGCTAAATGGAATTGTAGAATTATAGACATTGTGACAGTTTACTCCACACTTGTTTTACAGGCAGACAGGAGATAAAAATGTGCATTAACTTTTTAAAATCTGTGCTTCAGTTGCTTCACATCTGTGAGTCACATTAAGGTCCATCACCTCCATGAATTCTGCTGAATTCAGCCTCACTGAGCAGACTGGACCGTTTCCATGCAGAGAAGAAGGAAGTACTCTGGGTGATTCTGTTTACAGCCTCCTGCTGTGTGCTGATGGCCAAGCTGAGGCCGGCGGGCCGTGCAGAGGCCCTGCGGTGGAGATCAGAGGTCGAGGAGAGTCTGTGAGTCCGTCACTGCAACGCTGGTCTGTTAGATACTGAAAGAAAAGAAGTGAGACAGAAAGGAAG
>NW_007578906.1:4456-8404 GCF_000690725.1 Stegastes partitus | reverse complement strand
TGCATGTCAGAGCTCAGCACTGATCACTGCTCCATCTTTATTTACAGGAATGAACCTGAACCTGCATCCAGCTGTGTGTCCTTTAAGAGCGACCAGTCAAAGGATATTGGTGCTTATTTCAAACAAGAACGTTCATCAGACAAACAGTAAGTTAACATCATGAGCTGCCTGATATGTTTTTGTTCAGGACCGGTAATAATTTTTAGTAATCAAGGAGATTAATGAGCAATGTTTGGAACTGATAAAGATTTGCAGTAAAAATCTAAATCTTTGTGTCAAAATGTAGAATAACACAAACTCTAAGACAAAACTTCATGAAATATTTTAGTTTATTTTAGAGCTGCAACAATTATTTGATTCATTGATTAGTTGTTAACTATGAAATGAATCACCAACTATGTTAAAAATTGATTAATCAGTTTGAGCAGCTTTTTAACAAAATCTTTCCAAATTCAGTCGTTGCAGCTTCTTAAATGTGAATATTTTCTGGTTTCTTTCCTCCTCTGTGACAGTAAACTGAACATCTTTGGACAAAACAAGTCATTTGTCATCTTGGACTTTGGGAAACACTGATCCACATTTTTCACTGTTTTAAAATCAAAAAAATTATAAACCAAATAGGAAATTAATTCATAGAGAACAATTTAACTTCAGTGTTAAATTGTGTACAACTATATTAAATGTATTTAATACCTGGAGACTTTTGTGAAGCAAACTAAACTAACTAAATTGTAGCGACTTGATTTCGACAAACAAAAAAAACCAAAGCCACAGTGAGGGGCTGGTACCGAGATATGTAATTGACACGTCGTCATGCGGCGGATCCACGCAGTAAATCAAACATCTGCGGACTTGTGCTTGATATGTGTTTATTTACCACCGTGCACCACTAGAGCCTTTGCTATGCACACACTTACATCCATAACTTGCATGAAAACAAACAAAGGGCTTAAAGATTAGCCTCCAAACGGCAGCGACGGTCAAAAACTGTGTGCTTCTCCCGATAAGCAGCACACCTGAGGAGTAATTACCTCTTCTTCTATTTATACATTTCCATGTGCTGCTGTCCAATATGCCACCTACTGTGGCAATCGGGGAATGACCTGAACACACATCTACAAATGGCTCTAACATCAATGTTCTTCTATCAGGATCCATCAGAGACTCAAACCTGGACCTGAACCTGCATCCAGCTGTGTGTCCTTTAAGAGCGACTGGTCAAAGGATATTGGTCACGAGTTCAAACAAAAACATTCATCACACAAATGGTAAGTAACATCATGAGCTGCCTGAAAGATTTTGTTCAGGGCCGGTAATAATTTTTAGTTATCAAGGAGATGAATAAGCAATGTTTGGAACTGATAAGGGCTGCAGGGTGGCGCAGTTGGTAGCACTGTTGCCTCGNAAAACTAGAAGTATTTATTCTGTGAAAAGCAGCACTGTGACTGCAAACGATGAAAAAGGTCATTGTGCAAGTTAATAAACATATTTTATCAGTCAGCAGCATCTCAGTGGAGTCGCTTCACACTAAATATTCACATCCAGTCAAACTGTAGTTTCTCTGCCTGTTGTGGTTCAGAAAAGGGTCGAAGCTGGACAGACGAAGAGAAATAAAGATGCCAGTAATTTATTCAGTGAAAAGCTACTGAATGCAGAAAGACAAACCTGTATCACTGTAACGTCTATTTGATGCTTTGCTTTTGTTGTCGGGTTTGTCAGCTGCTTGGAGATCAGCTGCAGCGCTGAAGTGATCAGTTTGTGAAACTCAGCCGTCAGGCTGCAGAGCTTCTTCCTCCAAGTCTTCTTCTTCTCTTTGCATCGACGCTGCAGGTGAGCAGACACACACTGTTTACAAAAGCTTCTTCTGGCAGTTCTGGAAATTTCATTCTGCAGCATCGACTTTTATTTGTGTCCAGATGGTTCTAGTTTTGGCTCCTGATCTCATTTACTTTTTCTCCTCCACGGTCCAGCTCATCGTCAAGGAAACAAATGAAGAGAAAACAGACATTTGTCACATTTCAACTGTAAAATAAACTCTGAGTGATTATTGTGATTAAACAGATGTGTTCATGATCATCATGTCGTCTGTCCAGACCTGCTGAAGAGAAATGAGGCTGCAGTGACGAACTCAAGAGCTTTTATCACTGGATCCTCAGAGAAAAACAGCTTTTTAGGATGTTTACTGATAAAAACAGAACTAAAGTCACAGCCAGTGAGAACAGCAACAAACAAAAGGTAGATGAAGCACTGAGGACGAGTTCAGCTGTTTGATGCAGGATTCATTTCCTGTTTTATGAACTGAAACTGAACATCCTGATTCCAGTAAATATAAAGTTCTTACTGTGTTTTTCAGCAGCAGCAGCCTGTGTGCAGCGTAACACAGGTGTGATCTTAGAATACCGTCACTGAAATGCTGTTTACACAAAACTAAACTCACTAAACAGGTTCCATGTTCTGACACAAACACTCACATATGAATTATTATTAACTCATTCTGTGTAATGTTTGTTTTTAGTGTGTTGATCTGCTCAAAGTGGATCCTATTTATTGGATGAACACATGAGTTGAATTTCTGATCGTTCCGTGTTTTCTTGTCTCTGATCTCTTTGTGAGGTTCTTTAAAGGCGTCAGCGTTTGTCCTGGAGGCTCCTGCATCACTGTGTGGCCGCCAGCTGCTCGGCTGCAGAGAGGAAGGCTCTGCAGAGGCTGCTGAAGGCTGCACAGAGGATTGTGGGGAGCAGCCGAGCCACCGCCACAGACATCTCCAGCAGCAGATGCAGGAAGAGGCCTGTCTGAAACATGAAGGACTTCAACCGCCTGCACGCTCCCTCTCTGGCCCTCTGGCCTCAGGCAGGAGGCTGCGGAGCATCCGGAGCAGGACCAGGAGACTGAAGCTGTTGGACTGTTGAACTCCGCTGCTGCTCTGTAGCTTCTCCACCGACCTGCAACCACAGACACTTTATTTCCATGTGCAACTCAGGCCACCTGGCCAGATGGAGCCACCTCACGGCACAGTTTGACTTTATAACCTCTTCAACCACATTTTGAACGCATCTCTATTTATCTGTGTACAGCTGGTCAACCTTTGTTTATGTTGTGTTTATAGTGCTCCTGTTTTGCTGTAGCTCCTTTAAAACGGTGATTTTGGGGACATTTAGTGTTTGAAACTAAATCATCAGTTCTGTGTTTGATTCTTCTTTCTTCTGTATATTGTAGTAAAGGCTCGTCTTTATAGAATGGTATCACGTTGGGAGCTCAGGCTTTGGATTGATTCTGTCATTTGCTCCAGAACATTTTCATAAAGTCTCGTTTTACTAAAACTCACGCGAGACTCTTGGATCAGGGAGTAGTCTGTTTCCGTCTCCGTTGCCCTGACAACACGGACGTCACGGCTCTTCCTGTTCTCCAGGTTAGTTTAGTTTCACTTTGTCAGAAGTTGTGTCGCAGCTTCTTTTCTCCGTCTGAAGGTCAGTAAACGACACTTTAAACTCTTTTGAAATGTGGCTCCACAGAATAGTCAGCTTCAGTAATTTAACGTAAACTTAGTTTAAATTAACTCAAACAATGTCAGCAAGTTTACTAAAGGTCGTTACAACACGATTTTTTTTGTTTATCACCATAAAGCTAACTTTAGCTCACTTAGCTCAGTGACGACCAGCTAACTAGCATTATTCTGTTCACAGAGTTTAGCTGCTGTCTGACTGCTGTTAGCTCGCTGCAAACGTTCACTTCAGCCACAAAGAAATCCTCCGATACGTTGCTTTATGTTGACTTCAGGTAACATTAAGGTTAATGTCGTAGCCAGAGACGCCGCCCTCGTTGACTCACTGGTGGTGATTTTATTTCTGTACTTCAGTAAATAAACCAGCCTGCAGTGTTTTCCCAAAGTCTACCTACATGTGTTCTCTGCTCTAAGTTTTCCAGTTTACCTGAAGGCTGGACTAAACC
>NW_007578906.1:3409-4424 GCF_000690725.1 Stegastes partitus | reverse complement strand
ATCAATCAGAGATCCTTCATCCATTATTTATCCACCGCTTGATCCTTTAGATCAGGGGTCGGCAACCTTTAACACTCAAAGAGCCATTTGGACCCGTTTCCCACAGGAAAAAAAACACCGGGAGCCGCAAACCTTTTTGACATCTAAAATAAAGATAACACTGCATTTATCGTTTTCACCTTCATGCTATGTATAAAAAAAACTATAGTGTGTTGCATTTATGAACTCAATGAACTGCGACAGAGAAAACGAAATTTTATTTCTGCAACAAAAACATTTTGAACTCAAAAAACAAACAAACAAAAATACGCTGGGTTGAAGGTTTCTTTAAAAAAAAAAAAAAAATAAATAAATATCTATTTCCTCCTTGTATTTATGAAATAAAAAGCCGATCTTAAATTATCCACCTGCAGCACAGTAAACATGCCGTCTGGTTGTCCTGCTGACTGCAGCTGGGACTTCTGCTCCACACTGCTGACCGCCTGTGAGCGCTTTGGGACGGGAGGAGCTCACGGCAGCACTGCTGCTCGCTGAGGTCAGTAACTGCAGAACGATACGTCTTTTCTTGTCAGAGTCTCCAAAACACCAGAAAAGTCTCCAGTAACACCAGAACGAGTCGCTACATTTATCACTAGTCATTTTAAAAAAAAAGAAAAAGAAAAAGATAAAAAAAGAAAAAATCGCCAAGACGATTTGGAAAGTTGCCAGATTCAGCGAGAAAGTCATCAAGGTGACACCACTGTGCGTGCTGGCGGGTGTCACACATCGGCGGTTGTGACGCACATTTTGAGCAACAAAAACATTTAACACATTTTATTTTAATGTTACAACTTCATAAAAATCTTCAAATTTAGAATTACATTTTAAAAATTAATGAGCTAAGACATTTAAATTAAAATACTCATTATTTTTTTCCAAAGCCACAAGGAGCCGCAGCAGAGGGATAAAAGAGCCGTATGCGGCTCCAGAGCCGCGGGTTGCCGACTCCTGCTTGATCTAAAGCAGGAGTCGGCAA
>NW_007578906.1:1753-3059 GCF_000690725.1 Stegastes partitus | reverse complement strand
GTGAATGTGCTTGGTTGTCTGTCTCTAAGTGTGGCCCTGTGATAGACTGGTGACCTGTCCAGGGTGTCCCCTGCCTTCGCCCTAAGTCAGCTGGGATAGGCTCCAGCCCCCCCGCGACCCTCGTGAGGATTAAGCGGTGTATAGATAATGGATGGATGGAACTGATAAAGATTTGCAGTAAAAATCTAAATCTTTGTGTCAAAATGTAGAATAACACAAACACTAAGACAAACCTTCATGAAATATTTGGGCTGCAACAATTATTTGATTCATTGATTAGTTGTTAACTATGAAATCATCCAACCATGTTAAAAATTGATTAATCAGTTTGAGCAACCTTTTAACAAAATCTTTCTAAATTCAGTCATTGCAGCTTCTTAAATGTGAATATTTTCTGGTTTCTTTCCTCCTGTGAGGATCCAGCCTCTAGGGTCACAACTGTACAACTATGTGTACAACTATATTAAATGTATTTAATACTTGGAGACTTTTGTGAAGCAAACTAAACTAAGTGTTCTTCTATCAGGATCCATCAGAGACTCAAACCTGAACCTGAACCTGCATCCAGCTTTAAAGGAGAACAACCTCCTGCTGTGAAGAGGTAATCTGTATGTAGATGTTGTAACTGTGTAAACTGAGTGTCTCAGTTTAAATGTCTGAATGAGTAAATCCTCAAACACATGTTGAGTGTCAGCTCAGCTCTTCATCACATGTATATGTTCCTCTGTGAAGCGCTGTGTGCTGTCAGAGCCTTTCTGTGGTGGAGAGGCTGCAGGACAGCAGCTGCTCCAGCAGGTGGCGCCTTTGTTGTTTTTCTCCAACACAGTGACGGCAGGAACTTCGTCTCAGGTGGAAGGTGCTGCTGGACAGAGGAGGACAAATAGTTTTGTGACTGTGAAAACTGCTTTGATGTCCTGGAGAGACATTTGGCTTCATGGGGGAGTCGGTCCTGGATGCTGCTACATCACATCAGCAGCTCTGATCACATTTGTTTTGAGGCAGTTTCTCTGATTTGTGACTGATGAACTTACTGATTCATCGTTGTTATGTCTGAATGATTTGTGGTAAATATTAAATTGAATTTTTTTTGTCAGAAAGAAGCACTTGATTTGATTTGTGATTTAATTTCAAGTCAAGCCTCAGTTTAATATTCACTGTGTAACAGATTCAGAACGTGATGGAGAATCACTACATGAGAAACCATCAACGTGAGACTGTCACACAAGAAGGAATCTGTGAAACCACTGACACACAGTTCAAACTCTGCTTCAGACGTGTTGTTTAACTTACATCCTAAACTACATTG
>NW_007578906.1:0-1193 GCF_000690725.1 Stegastes partitus | reverse complement strand
AAGAGTGGATCAGTGGAGGAGCAGCTGATGTTTTTACAGCACACATGATGAACAGGAGGACTTCAGTGGATGTGTGCTGAATGATGTGTTTCCTCTGCAGGTGAAGGTAGAAAGTGTGTGTGAGCTGATGTGAGTTCAGTAGCATGGATCAGTGTGAGGCTCCTCAGAGCAAAGTTCAGAGGTGAGAAGACATCTTTAACTGTCCACGACTCTTGTGCATGTCAGAGCTCAGCACTGATCACTGCTCCATCTTTATATACAGGAATGAACCTGAACCTGCACCCAGCTGTGGGAGTGACCAGTCAAAACAGGATGACATTGACTTTAAAGGAGAACAACCTCCTGCTGTGAAGAGGTAATCTGTATGTAGATATTGTAACTGTGTAAAATGAGTGTCTTAGTTTAAATGTCTCAATGAATAAATCCTCAAACACATGTTGAGTGTCAGCTCAGCTCTTCATCACATGTATATGTTCCTCTGTGAAGCGCTGTGTGCTGTCAGAGCCTTTCTGTGGTGGAGAGGCTGCAGGACACCAGCTGCTCCAGCAGGTGGCGCCTTTGTTCTTTTGCTCCAACACAGTGTAGGCAGGAACTTCCTCTCAGGTGGAAGGTGCTGCTGGACAGAAGAGGAGGCAGTTTTTCTGATTTATGATTGATAAACTTATTGATTCATCGTTGTTCGGTCTGAATGATTTGTGGTAAATATAAAATTGATTATTTTTCTGTCAGAAATAAACACTTGATTTGATTTGTGATATAATTTCAAGTCAAGCCTCAGTTTAATATTCACTGTGTAACAGATTCAGAACGTGTTGGAGAATCACTACATGAGAAAGCATCAACGTGAGACTGTCACACAAGAAGAAATCTGTGAAACCACTGACACACAGTTCATAGACTTGAGACAGGAGCTGATGTAGCCGAGCTGACATAGTTCACTTTATTTCAGTATTTGTGCTGAAAAATGACTGAAATGATTCATCAGTGATCAAATGTTTGCAGATGTAGTTTCAGCTTTAGTCACACGGTGCACAGCTTCCATCTTTTCTTCCTGTTAAACTCGTTTTGCAGCGTCTCTTTGTGCACTGGTGTGTCCTGCTGTCATGGAGTTTATCAGCCCTCATTCTTGGATTGATCCATTTAGTCCAAAACACATGTGGACGATCTCCTGCTTCCATCTGAGCTTCCTCCTC
>NW_007578905.1:252337-253852 GCF_000690725.1 Stegastes partitus | reverse complement strand
TAAACTGCTACTCTGTGAGAGATGGAGGAGGGAGGGAGAGGAATGATCTTCTCTGCGTTGTTGTGCCAGACAGAGTAACAATCATCAGAGCAGCTCAGACACCAGGACTGATTGTTCCCTCCAAACCTGGAGGTCCTGCTGTATCCCTTCCTCCTGATCGTGATGTAAGACACTGCTATATCAACCCTTCCACTCCACTCGACCTCCCAGTATCGGCGACCAGTCAGAGCGTTTCTACACAGCAGCTGACAGAAGGTATCAAATCTTTCCAGATTATCAGGATACGGTTGCTGCTCGTTCACCGCTTCCACTCTCTTGTTGTTGTCAGACAGTTTGAGGTTTCTGTGTGCTGAGTTTGGGTCCAGAGTGATTTTACAGGCATCTGATGAAGAAAGAACAGACAATAATAAAGCAGTTTATCATCTAGTGCAACTCACAGGTTTATCATTTGTTGATCTATAAGCAGCGTGACTGTTTAAAGGTTTTTAGAAGACACATGCTGATGATATCTTGTTAATTTAGATCTGGCAGCAAATCACCTCACAATTACTGATCTGATTTCCTGTTAACCCTGTTTATACCTGGTTATTGTAAACTGCTGATCTCAGTTGTCTTCATTGCAAACTACAGATTAAGCTAAAGTTAGGTTGATAAATATTTGGAACGTTTTTTTTTTTTTTTTTAAATTTTGGCTCTGTACAGCACCACAATGAATTTTCAATGAAACAATTCAGGTGTGGTCGAAGTGCAGACTTTCAGCTTTAATTAAGTTGGTTGAACAACGAGATTGCATGAAAACGTACGGAACTAAAGCATTGTTTAAACACAATCCCTTCATTTCAGGGGCTCAAAAGTAATTGGACAAATTTAATAACTGAAAAAAAAATGTTGATTTCTAATACTTGGTTGAAAACCCTTTGCTGGCAACAACTACCTGAAGTCTTGAACTCATGGACGTCACCAGACACTGGGTTTCCTCCTTTTTAAAGCTCTGCCAGGCCTCTACTGCAGCAAAGTTCAATCTAGCCATTCTATTCTTGAGGTTTATGAGTGGCTGGCACCGTGCAGTGAACCCTCTGTATTTACTCTCATGCAGTCTTCTCTTTATGGTAGACTTGGACAATGATATGCCTACCTCCTGGAGAGTGTTTTTAACTTGGTTGGCTGTTGTGAAGGGGTTTCTCTTTACAATGGAAATGATTTTACGATCATCCACCACTGTTGTCTTCTGTGGACGTCGAGGGGTCCATTTCACAAAGCAGGTTTAGTGAAAACTCTGTTAACTCCGAAATGAGGGAAACTTTGAGCTTTCCATTTCACAAAGGGAGGTAACTCAAACCAGAGACAGAGGGGTAACTCTAGTCTGTTTCACAGAGAGAGGTAACTTAAAGCCTCGGTCAGTTACCGTAGTAACAGACTCTATGAACCTAACCTGGTCGGGACCAGGTTTTTTCAATGAACCTCCAGTTTCTCTCTGTCTCTGCCCTCTTTCAGTCACACACACTACTTGATTTC
>NW_007578905.1:246704-251177 GCF_000690725.1 Stegastes partitus | reverse complement strand
CACTTCCCCATTGCCATTGTGACTCATTGAATCGGGGCTCCATTGATGCTGGCTTTTTAACGTTGTGGTGCACACGCTTAACTCCAGGTGAAACTACTCCGAGTTCAGAATCAGAATCAGAACTTTATTGTCATTGCACATGTCACAAGTCCAGATCAACAAAATTACCAGTACATCCCGTCCACGACACATAAAAAGACAGAGACTAATAACAGTGGGAGACAGGAGGGAGAAACTTTTGGGTCAGCGAGTGTGAGGGGGGTGAGCATCTGTCTGCATAACATCCAGGAGAAAGAGAGAGATATCAGCCTTCCAAGGCCAAAGTAGGGGAGCTGAATGAAGACAACAAAGATTGTTTTGGGTCAGGCCGACTGTGTAATTTACCATCAGTCTTAAAGTCCCACTGGTTCTCTCTGTGATCCAAAAAGTCGAAATTGATGGCCCATTCCAGATTGGTCTGTTTAACTGCTCCAAGTTGGTGCCTATCTTGCGAATGTTTGCGATTGAGTTTGCATATCGCTTGAGTCTGAGTGTTGGCAGCCTCAAAACATTCCCTCACTTTGTGATGCAACAGGAACCCGCAAACTCCAAACAGCAGGAAGCCTGTTATCATAATCCCAATTATGTAGAAAGCTGATTAAACTAGAGTTTAATCATCATCAAGAGTTGATTAAACTAACTCAAATCTGCTGTCCTGGAACAGGAAACTCTGAGTTTCTCAGGGTAGAGCAACTCAGAGTTCAGGATTAGACTCAGAGTTTGTTGAACCTGCTTTGTGAAACGGACCCCAGGTCTTAAATATGCTCCAAGACGTGTATTTGCGTGTGTGTCGTGGAAATTGTTCTTTTATTTCTTAAATACATTGAATGCGTTGTTTACTATAACAACTCATTCAAAAGAGAAAAACCTACTCATGGACTCATAGAGTCCTCCTAATTCCAAACTGTTGTGTCTGATCCAGATAAAACATGCATCTTCGGCATAAATTGGGAGGAAGTGCAAGCCAATTACACTTTGTATAGATGTAGTATAGGGACTTACATTTCCTCAGACCAGGAGTTAGCTTCTGCTCTCTATTACTGTCCACTCTAGAAAACAAAACACAATTAGAGAAGTACAATCTTTTCGAATATGGAAAAAAATTCTTCACAATGATGTTTAATGCAACAATAATCCTAACTGCTGTTTTCAAATATATCAGTATATTTCAAATTAATTTCTTGTTTAACCCTGTTCAGGACTTTCATGTTGACATACGTAGAAGGTCTTTCAGGGTCTATTGGACCCAAAGAAAGAATATGTGCAACATATTTGTTGATATTCATTACAGACTTTTATACTATGTTAAATAAATGTTCTGACAAGTTCACATATTTTTGGTTCCAAATGCATGACAAATGTCCCTCTTTTTATATTAAAAAACAATACCTGTCACGTAAACCTGGGGTCCAAAAGACTCCAAAAGTCCTGAATAGTGTTAAAGGTCACCTTCTGAAAAACCTCTCCCTACACCTTTTGTTGGAACAACAGGCCCAGTATCCAACATTTTTTTATAATGAGATGCAAAATGGCTGCCATACCCACTTGGTGGGAAATTTGGAAAAAGGAGTTTGGCCTTTTTTTCTTTTGCCTTTGAAGAGAGAAAAAAAGTGCATGCATTTCCTGCATTTGTGGAAGTCATCATGTCCTGCCTCTCTCCATGACAGCAGACTTTTCAAACAGCCTTCAAGTGCAGCTCTTCAGTCCATGAAGAAATACTTTTGACTTTATACATGTGAGACACTCTGTATCAATATGTTTTTCAAGAATGTTCCACCTTTAGGTCATTGCTGTTTTGACTGAACTATGTGAGAGCGTCGTGTCCGTCCATACCTGAGAGCGCCCAGTCTCCAATAAGGATCGTCCACTCCAGCAGAAAGCTGCTTTACTCCCGGCTCCTGCAGCTGCAGGTTGTTGTTACTCAGGTCCAACTCTATCAGATGGAAGGGGTTGTAGTTCAGAGCTGAAGCCAGAGAAGCACAACCTTCTTCTGTGACCAGACAACCTGACAGCCTACACACACACACACACACACACACACAGATACACACACACACACACATGCACGGTTAAAGCTGAGAGGAAGGGGGCAGTAACGGGAAAAAAACTGCTGCTTCCAAAACCAAGTCAATCCATTCACACTCTTCCACTGTCAGCAAAGAACAATACATTTGCCTGGCTGCAGTGGACATCTCTGCCTGTTGCTGCTGACCATCCCTTTCTGAACACTGTCCACCCATCCACCACGCCCCGACATGCATGACACCCCGATGGGCGTGCGTTGAAGACCCATCTATTGCTGCTTGCAGCTTTGCAGCGTTGAATTAACAGGTGTGCCTTGTCAAGGGTCAATTTGTGGAATTGCTTGCTTTTTTAATGTGATGAGACCATCAGTTGTGTTATGCAGAGGTAGGATTAGTATAGTCCTGTTTGACTACTGTTGTAATCCACAGTTTGGCAAGAACCAATCAACTCAGTTAGGGAAACGACTGTCCATCATTACACATGAAGGACAGTCAGTCTGGAAAATTTCAAGAACTTTGAATGTATCCTCAAGTGCAGTCACAAAAACCATCAAACGCTATGATGAAACTGGCTCTCATGAGGACCGACTCCAGGACAGGAAGACCAAGAGTTACCTCTGCTGTAGAGGATAAGTTCATTAGAGTTACCAGCCTCAGAAACTGCAAATTGACAGCACCTCAGATTAGAGCCCACATAAATTCTTCACAGAGTTCAAGTAGCAGACAATTGTCAACATCAATTGTTCAGAGGAGACTCAGGCGTTCATGGTCAAATTGCTGCAAAGAAGCCACTAGTGAGGATGAACAACATTGGTGATTTATTCAAAATTTAAGGCGCACTTAATCAGCATGGGTAGCACAACATTCTGCAGTGTCACACCGCCCCATCTGGTTTACTTACTGGTACCATTGTTTGTTTTCAACAAGACAATGACCCCAAACACACCCCCAGGCTATGCAAGGGCTGTTTGACCAGCAATCCACAATCACCCAACCTAAACCCACTTGAGATGGTTTGAGATGAGTTGGACCGCAGAATGAAGGAAAAGCAACCAACAAGTGCTCAGCACCTCTGGTAAGTCCTTCAAGACTGTTGGAAAACCTCATGAAACTGATTGAGAGATGCCGAGAAAGCGCAAGGCTGTCATTAAAGTAAACGGGGGCTACTTTGAAGAATTTAAAGTATAAAACATGTTGTGATTTCTTTAACAATCTTTTTTTGTTTACAACATAATTTGTTTTGAGTGTCTTGCCTATCCCAGACATTTGTGGCCGAAAGACTTTTGCTGGGCATCAGGACAGTAAACAGTGCTGAAATTGCAGCGATCGGTTGTGATTTGGACATGCTGCGCCAACACGAAGTCCTTTTGGAGACCACGCCAGCAGCTACCAGAGAGAAGGAAGCACAAATGGTGCGAACGCAAACAAAAGAGGAGGAAGAGAGCCGGGATCCATGCTAGGCTAAAGGCTAACCCCTCCAGACCTGCAGTATCGTCACACCTACTCTCCAATGTCCGTCCCCTCGACAACAAGCTGGACGAGCTACATTGGCTGAGAGAAACCCACAGAGAGTGGAGGGACTGCTGTGTGTTTGCTTTAACAGAAACATGGCTCCATGACAACATCCCAGATGGACATACAGCCGGAGGAGACGACATTATTCAGACAGACGGCTAGCTCTGGGCAGCATCTGCAGCTTCACCATCGTCACACCATCGTGTGCATCTTTGTGTCCCTGAAGACCTACCAGGACCTGAAGAGGTTCACCATGTTCAGTGTGATGGCAACGCACATGGACGCAGCGCCCCCTTCAGGAGACAGTGAGAGTGAACGTTTAGTGTCTTATCCCAGACGTTCATTCTGCAAAACGTACTAATTAAATGATCCTGAAGAAACGCTCTCTCATCTTGCCTGTACTACTGTGTATGTACAGCAACATGACAACAAACCTGATTTGATTTGATTTAATTCCATATGTGTTCTTTAATATCTTCAGTATCAATCTACAATGTAGAAAATAATTTAAATAAATAAAAACCACTGAATGAAAAGGGGGCTGGCCAGTGGCTCGGGGGTTAGCACCATTGCCTCACAGCTAGAAGATCCCCAGTTCACGTCCTATGCCATGTACCCTGTGCACCTTGGGTTTCCACCTTCCTCCCACAATCCAAGTTGGTTTCTGTGAAATCACTGTCAAGAAAGAGACCGTTTTCTCAAAACTCTGTAATGCACCTTGGACAAGTCAAGATTGTCATTCAAATGCCAATAAGGACATTTGGTTAAGTGGCTTAAGTGACCGCAGCAAGAAAGACGCCAGTTTGCATCCCGGTGAGGACACCAGGTTCTCTTTGTGTGGTTCACCTTTGGTCATTGATTTGCAACCATATGTAAACCAACTAATATTCACTTC
>NW_007578905.1:240732-246384 GCF_000690725.1 Stegastes partitus | reverse complement strand
AGTTTTGTGCATTTATGTGCATAGAATCTTCTGTAGCATCAATTACTTTGTCCATTTACTTCATTTAGTATTTAAATTAAAGTGAGTTCAAGATTTTATTTGTATTTTTCAGTTTGTTGTACGAGAAAACTGAATGAAGAAAACAAGAACATAAAAGAAACCTCTATAATACAGTTTTTAATTTAAAAACTAATTCAAAACTTACAGCAGTATTTTGTACTTTGTATTTATTATAATATTGCACTGCTTCAATGCTACTGTTGTAGTCTGTGGAGAAGCATTATAATTGTCAGGGAATGGGGTTTCTGGGCTGTGTTGGTTTTCTCCTGCAGGTTTCCACCAGAGGGCGTCCTGAGGAACTCCTGCTGTGCTGGGCTCATTTCCTGCAGGTGTGTTTTTCCACACACCTGCAATTCATCAGGGTCGTCACTCCGTGGATAAGAGGAGCTGTTGCCAGTCACTCATTGCCTGAGTGTTAACCTATGTGTTTTTTTTTTGCAGTGGACCCACTCCATGCTTGTGCCTCTCCACAACCTACCTGCGCCAAACCTGAGTTTTCTCTGTTCCTCCCTGGATTATCTGCTCACGACTGGTAACGCTCCTGCTTCTCTCAGTCCTCTACATTGACCGCCGTACAGCCTGCCCTCCCCAGCCGTTTACAAGACCACATCGACGTCCCAGCCTGGTCTAACCTCATCCTTGCACTTTTCCAGTCTCTATAAACCTGATTTTTCTAACTCCATTTCTCCTGAGTGTTATTCTGCATGTGGGTCAGAAACCTCAACAAAACCATGACGATAATAGGATTTTAATTGTATTTTCTATGTTGTACTTTGTATGTATGGAAATAAAACTTCTGAACAAAACAAATGTGTTCATGTGAAGGTTGGCATGTGCATAAAGCCTACAGTGTAGAGTAAACCCTGTTCACACAGACAAATGTTTCAGTTTTAACTCTAACCAGCATTTGTGAGATCAGTGAAGCTCCTTCTGCTCAGTCAGTGAAATTATGATGTCAGCTTTAAATATAAATATCTCTGTGTTTGTGAAAGAAATTCCTCTGTTTGAGTATCAAAGCCTTACCTTTCATCAGAAGAGCTATGTCTGTTTTCGAAGACATTAGGTTGGTATATGGGGAAGTCTACAGTTGTGTGATAGATCCTGATAGAAACACAAAAATGATCATTTAAAGCTTAAGAAAAAGTCATCAATATACAAGTATACATCATGTACTTTTAGGATATTTGTAGAATGTACACAGATAAGCCAAAACATGAAGACCCTCTGCCCAATACACTGTTGGTCCTTCTTGTGCCACCAACACAACTTCAGAGNTGTCTGTCTCTAAGTGTAGCCCTGTGATAGACTGGTGACCTGTCCAGGGTGTCCCCTGCCTTCACCCTAAGTTGGCTGGGATAGGCTCCAGCCCCGGCCGCGATCCAAGCGAGTATTTGATTGATTGATTGATTAATTGATTGATTGATTGATTGATTGAAATATTTCTTTCGAATATGTAAAGACAAGTTCCAAGTAAACAAAGAATGAATATTTCATATGTATAAATATACACTTATATACGTACAAATCCATACACATACATCTTAAAGGAAATCATGTAACAAAGAAATATTCCACAATTCTGGACTTCGAAAAGGAGTGAGAAGAAGTATGTAAATACTTATTTAATCCCACCCCCTTTTCCATAAAATATGGATTGATGATTTCTAGTTTCTTACATATATATTTATGATATAGAATTTCTGTTTATACATATGAGATACAATGAAAATATATACAATTATGATACTACCAATTCTTATGTATATACATATATACATACACACATATACATATATACATATTCATACATACATATACACATACATATATACAAAACACATACGCATTCACAGATACACACACACACACAAACATACATATACAGTCATTCTAAAGAAAATAGGATGAGACCGATAAGTAATTCATAGTTACCAATAAGTAAAAAGATAAACATTAACTCCTGCAAACACCTGGAATAGGTCAAGCCCCCTCTTCATCCTTGTATTGTGTAAAGATCATGTTCTTGTACTGTATTTTAAACTGGTGTATGTTTGGACATTGCTTCAACTCCACATTCAAACTGTTCCATAGTCTTACTCCACATACTGAGACACAGAAACCTTTTCTGGTGGTACGGGCACTGCCAGTTTTGAAGTTGTATTTTCTTCTTAAGTTATAGCTCCCTTCTGGACTGCTGAAGAGTTTTAGAATATTTCCTGGTAGTGTTTCATTTTTGGCTTTGTACATTATTTGTGCTGTTTGATATCCCACTAGATCTTTTAGTAATTTTGACTGTAAGAATAGGGAGTTGGTGTGTTCCAGATAGCCGACCTTATGAATCATCCTTATTGCCCTTTTTTGAAGAATGAATAGTGAATCTGTCGAACTCTTGTAATTATTACCCCAAACCTACACAGTAATTTAAATATGGTAAGACTAATGAATGGTATAGAATGTGGAGTGACTTCTGATCCAGAACCTGCTTTGCTTTTTATAATACTGCGATGCTTTTTGACATTTTGTTGTGTACATGTATTTAAGCGGTGTATAGATAATGGAGAGATGAGTCTGGTGTTACTTGTGGCGTTGTCACTGGGAGTGAAATCCTTTTAATGTTGTTGTCAAAATTTTGACCACCACTTCCTGCAGGGTCAGAAGTCAGTCATAGTGTTCCTGGCAGCCATTTGGTCCTTTGTAGGCCTGGTAGAGACTGGGGGTTTGAGCCAGTCACTTGGCTGAACTAGGCCAATCCACATTGTTGTTGGTGTCTTCATCTGGAGGTGTGCTGGGGGATCCTCTTACGATCACTTTTCTCATGGCCTCCTCCTGATAACACAAATTTCACCATCCTGCCAGACCTGGTAGGTCTCTTCTTTTAAGGTTGCATATCTAGTGTGGTGCCTGAATGCCTCTGCTCTGTTGATCACGATGGACCCTGTCTCCATTGTCTCCTGTGACTGAAAATGGATGAGAGCTTGTTCTCTGTCTTAAAGTCACTATGGCTGGTTGATCCTACACTAGTGTGTCTTGTTTGCTACTCCACTGACCTTGTGCTCTCTTGTGTAAATCCAGAATGCTTCACTGTCAGCAACTAATTCCACTTCTGCTCCACACCACGCCACCACCAGCCATTTCTGCTGCCCTTTAAAGATTGGTTGTTTAATAAATCCACCTTTTCCGCCACAACTCTCAGTGTTTGGCATCTGGGTCCAAATCCAACCACAAACTGAAAACTTAGCCTAATAAAATGGGTACTGAGCATAAATGAGTTACTTAACGAGCAGCAGGAATAATTATTTGTTTAGCTTTGTGCTGAGGAAGAAGATAGCACAATAGCACATCCTGTTTCCGCTGAGCAGGAAGTATCTGGAGAAACCCTGAGTGCCACTCTCGATTCCATCACCTTTGGTCATTGATTTGCAACCATATGTAAACCAACTAATATTCACTTCTGTATTTACATTCCTACCCTCTGACCATCTGGATTAAATGTTATACTCTGCAAATGTTGTGGGCTGACTTACCTTCAGAGACTCACACTTTTGTGTTAGTAAGCCCCCCGTATGCCGGAATACCAATAAAGTGTCACACTACAGAAAACTTTGCATGAGGTTTAAGAGCAAATGTCTTCACCGTGCCTGCCAAACATAGCTCTTAGTCACAGTTCCTTCATTTACACTAATATGTAAGATATTTAAGATTTCCTCAGGTCGCTATGTTTCAAATGCTAAAAATCTAACAAAAGAAAGTGTTCACTGACATAAAACTACATGAAGTGCAGAATGTATTGCTCACTTGCTATTGATTTGAAAACACACAGCTGTATTCTGACCTGAGAGTTTCCAGTTCACAGTGTTTACTCGTGAGTCCAGCAGAAAGTAACTTCACTCCTGAATCCTGCAGGTTGTTGTTACTCAGGTCCAGATCTCTCAGACTAGAGGACTCTGAACTGAGAACTGAGGACAGAGCTTCACAGCTTCTCTCTGACAGGTTACAGCTGCTCAGCCTGAAAAGTGAAATGTACAAATTTGACAACACTGATCAGGAATAATTTGGCTGTGCATTGTGTCATCACTTTGCTGTGAGTAATAGTTACTTAAATTTGTCTGTGCATGTTTGTGTTTGACATTCAGCTTCAATAGATAAGTGCATCATTGAACTGGTCTACAGTGTTTATTCAGATTGTTAAATGTATTTTGTTTTACCATGTTTTACTGGTAACAAAACAAAAACAGATTAATGAGAAGAGTTCTGTTTTGATGAAAATGAAAGTTACTCACATAAATGCCTTTCTATGTAATACGCTCATTCTTAATACTGACCTGAGAGTTTCCAGTTCACAGTGTGGACTCATCAATCCAGCAGAAAGCAGCTTCACTCCTGAATCCTGCAGGTTGTTGTTACTCAGGTCCAGATCTCTCAGACTAGAGGACTGAGAGCTGAGAACTGAGGACAGAGCTTCACAACTTCTCTTTGAGAGGTTACAGCTGCTCAATCTGAGGAAGAATTAACAAAGAACACAAACAAAAAGTTTCATTTGTCATGTACAAAGTGAAACAAGCATAAAGTGGTTCATTATTCCACGTACAGAGCTTTGTTGGAGGCTTTGATCACTGGCAGCAGCCTCAGAAGAGCTCTCTCTGAAGCAGAGTATTTCTTCAGGTCAAACACGTCCAGATGTTCTTCTGATGACAGCAAGATGAAGACCAGAGCTGACCACTGAGCAGGAGACAGTTTATCTGTGGAGAGACTTCCTGATCTCAGGGACTGTTGGATCTCCTCCACTAGAGAACGATCATTCAGTTCATTCAGACAGTGGAACAGATTGATGCTTCTCTCTGCAGACAGATTCTTTTTGATCTTCTTCTTGATGTACTCGACTGTTTTTGGATTGGTCTGTGAGCTACTTTCTGTCTGTGTCAACAGGCCTCGTAGGAGATTCTGATTGGTCTGCAGTGAAAGACCCAGGAGGAAGCGCAGGAACAAGTCCAGGTGGCCATTTGGACTCTGTAAGGCCTCGTCTACAGCTCTCTGGTGGAGATGTTTAAGTGTAGTGTTGTTATTAAAGACTGTCGAGAATAGAAATGTTTTCTGTTCTTCCATCAGGTTGATACCAGAGTTGATGAAGGTCTGATGGACATGAAGAGCAGCCAGAAACTCCTGAACACTCAGATGGACGAAGCAGAACACCTTGTCCTTGTATACCCCTCTCTCCTCTTTAAAGATCTGTGTGAACACTCCTGAACACTTTGAGGCTGCTCTGATATCGATGCCACACTCTGTCAGGTCTGATTCATAGAAGATCAGGTTTCCTTTCTGCAGCTGCTCAAAAGCCAGTTTTCCCAGAGACTCAATCATCTTCCTGCTCTCTGGACTCCAGTGTGGATCTGTCTCATCTCCTCCATCATATTTGACCTTCTTCACTTTGGTCTGAACCACCAGGAAGTGGATGTACATCTCAGTCAGGGTCTTGGGCAGATCTCCTCCCTCTCTGGTCTTCAGCAGCTCCTCCAGAACTGTAGCAGTGATCCAGCAGAAGACTGGGATGTGGCACATGATGTGGAGGCTTCGTGATGTCTTGATGTGGGAGAT
>NW_007578905.1:237971-240228 GCF_000690725.1 Stegastes partitus | reverse complement strand
CTTCAGCCCAGTCCAGAGTGAACTTCTGTGTTAAGACAGTTTTCCCAATGCCAGCCACTCCCTTTGTCATCACTGTTCTGATTGGTTGATCTCTTCCAGGTGAGCCTTTAAAGATGTCCCCTTGTCTGATGGTTGTTTCTGTTCTGTCTGGTTTTCTGGATGCTGTTTCAATCTGTCTGACTTCATGTTCATCGTTGACCAATGCAATCCCTTCCTCTGTGACATAGAGATCTGTGTAGATCTGATTCAGAAGGGCTGAGGTTCTTGCTTTAGCGATCCCCTCAAACACACGCTGGAACTTCTTCTTCAGGGTTGATTTCAGTGCCCATTGGCACAAAGTGGAGCTGCTTCCTAAATTAACACAAATTGAATAAATTGTAGAAACTACAGGAAATTTCAATGTTGATAACAAACACCTGACTGTACTTTGTCAGGATCATTTCCTCGATGACATGTCCTTGTCTGAGTCATCCTTGTTCTGAATAGATATACACACATCTGTCATAAAAACACAGTACCCCACCTACTACTTGTTCATTGGTTTTCAATTCAAAGCTCATAATAAATTAGACATATAAGCCACACAATGTACTAAAGCTAAGGCTACTCCGGTTGTTATGGTGTCATTGCTATCATTGATAAAATGATAACAAACATTTGGACACACTGCAATTATAGGCAAGTGTAGCTAGCCAGGAACTATTGAGCCACCACTACATAATGTTATCAGAATTTGAAAATGTAAAGCTTTCTTTTGTTGCTTCTATTTGTTCACTCTGTCTTGTTAAACCTGTTAAAATCCTCTTACTGCTCTGCAGACAGTCAGCCAGCTCCTCCTGCTTCATTCTCCTCAGGAAGTGCAGAGTGATCTTCAGAAATGAGTCTCTGCTGCACCTTCTCTGATCTTCATCTTCACCCTCCAACATCTCCTCCTCTTCCTCCTTCTGACTCTCTAAGCATTCTTGGTAATCTGGACTCAGAACCTTCTGGATCTTCTTCAACTCATTCTTCATGAAACTGGTGATGTTCTCCTCCAGCAGCTGGAACAGAACATTTAAGCTTGGGTTTACAATAACAGAAGACATCATTGAATAAAGGCTCCTTGGGGTCTTTCTGCGTGGAGTTTGTATGTTCTCCCTGTGCCTGTGTGGGTTCTGTCCAGGTTCTCCAGCTTCCTCCCACAGTCCAAAAACATGCTGAAGTTAATTAGTGACTCTAAATTGTCTGTAGGTGTGAATGTGAGTGTGCTTGGTTGTCTGTCTCTCTATGTGGCCCTGTGATAGACTGGCGACCTGTCCAGGGTATAACCTGCCTTTCCCCTAAGTCAGCTGGGATAGACTTCCACCCCCTGTGACCCTACAAAGGATTAAGCGGTGTATAGATAACTGAATATTGTGTGACAGACTGAATGCCTGCTGGGTGGTTGTGGATCAGCAGTTTGTTCTCTAATCAGATGTTCAATCCTGGGGCCTTATTTATCATCTGCGTGTACGCACAGATATGTGCATAGAGAGTGTGTACGAACATTCCTACGCAACGTGTGGAATTTATCAGCTTGTACTTATAATTCAGAATGCGCATAAACATAAGCACAACTCTGACCATGCTTACGCACATAATTTGGCGGTAGAACAGTGACACTACAAATAGAAAGCATTCAGGGATTTTTGGCCACCGGCTCATTCCAGCGTGAGGTTGGAGACATATGCGGCATCTCCCAGCCATCACTGAGCAGGACCAAGCCAGCAGTGTTGGATGCCATAACTCCCCTGGCCCCAGCCTACATCCAATTCCCTTAAAGCCATCACCGATGAACCCAAATCAAACGGGGACTTAACGCTGTCGCTGGATTCCCAAACATAAGTGGAGCCATAGACAGCACCCACATCACAATCAAAGCACCAACATTAAACAAATCGAATTAAGTTAATAGAAAAGGGTTTCATTCAATCAACGTACAAATAATTTGCCATGCACATTTGTCGCTATCAAATGTTGTTGCCTGGTGGCCTGGAGGAACGCACGACTCATTCATTGAGCAGATCAGCTCTGTGGGTCTCCAAGCAGGAACTGTTGAAGGTGGCTGACTTATCGGTGAGTGCTACAGTGTGTAAATGTTTTTGCTGGACTTATAATGGTTTTTAAAACTCATCTGTAGTGATCAGGGTTATCCACTGGGGGAATGTTTGGTATTAATTCGTCCTCCTCCAGCTGCAGTCATTTCTCTTTTATGGGCTGTGACGCATTTTTTGACACT
>NW_007578905.1:232333-235999 GCF_000690725.1 Stegastes partitus | reverse complement strand
GCGGTTCGCTGTTTTTGACCTCTTCTCTAAGGGCGTGCATGGAGGAGCCAGGTCACGATAAGCTGCTGTACTGTCTTTTTATTTTTGAACAGGTATGTGAGTTTCCTATTTGTATTGCGTATATCTGTTTTGTTTTGCAATTTTTGGTACAACGGAAACAATTGTATATCAGTGTTCACCTGTTAAAATGTAATGATTTTTCTTGTTATAAAATTTGCTACTGGTGGGAGGGAAATTAACTCCACTAAACATGGTTTTCCTTCATATGAAATTGTAACTATATGATCTGGACTATATGATATGCTGTTTTCTTTTAATGATTCTATGTTGACTGTAAAAATTGAACGTGATGAATGTTATGCAGACACCGCGGAGGAGAAGGTATGCATGGAGGAGCCAGGTTACGATAAGCTGCTGTACTGTCTTTTTGTTTTTGAACAGTGTCCCTGTGGAAATAAACCCCATGCCAGTTGGCAACATTATTCTTTACACACGATATTATTAAGCCCAGAGCAGTGCAGGACAGGCGGGGTATATATATAATTAAAGGTAAGTGTGGGTTGAGTCCTTCAAGTTAAAGTTGTGTAAATTAAATCTAAATGTGGGTTGGAGCCCCTCAGGTGAAAGTACGGTAGTGCAAAACAAATTTACAAGTGACGAAACACTTTTACAAACTCCTGAAACAAATTATGGTGAAAAATGGTGAAACACTTTTGCAAGTAAAATCAACCGGAAAGGGAATGTACCAACTCTGGGACTGAACCGGAAGTGGTGACAGGGAGTGGCCTGTGTGAGTTGTTGTTTTCATTTATGGAGTTCATGGTGGAGGATGTTTTTATGTTTGCAACTGGGAAGACTTCACTTCCCCCTTCTGGCTTGGAAACCTTGCCACAAATAGAGCTCCGGGATGACTCTCCATTCCCAATGGCAAATACATGTTCAAACCTGTTGAAATTACCACTCCTAGATTTATACGTGTCTGTGAAGATTCTCAGTCATCCAGGTCATGGTTATTCTGGTATATCCTCAAGGGTGTAAGTATCTGGAACCTTTGAGGATCAAGGATATAAGTATCTGGAACTCCCAACTAGTCAGTCAGAACTGATGAAGCCTCTTGGATGAGAGGTGAAATGTCTTCAAGGAGCAAGTCCAGTTGCTACGATTAATCTAGCAGAATAGATTTATACAGTGTCTTTAAGTCACAAATGAACTTTGGAATCCAAAATAGTCCAGGATTTGGCTGTTTATAAGCCATATGACTGGAAGACCACTTGGACTCTAAAAATGTTGTTAGTTATCATATCTCATATAATGTATATAATATCTGATGCACTGCTGCAGAATATCTGGTCCTTCCGTCTGGTCTACACAATTTTAACATTCTAAAGACCGACCACAAGAAAAACAAAACTGCGTCAATTGGCTCGTGTGTGCCACAAAACGGGCAAAACATCACTCGGTCGTTGTCTGTTTTGGGTCACCATGAAGTCCATAAATGACAACAGCAACTCTTACTGGTTGCTCCCTGCTACCACTTCTGGGTCAATCCCAGAGTTAGTACATTCCCTTTCCAGTTGATTTTACTGGTAAAAGTGTTTTGGGAGTTTGTAAAAGTGTTTTGTCACTTGTAAATTTGTCTTGCACTTCTCGGCCACCACACAAAAGTCCTGTAAATTATATTTATATGTGGGTTAGAGTCCCTTGGGTGCAAGTCCTATAAATGCTGTTAAGTGTAGGCCTGAATCTCTTGATGCAAGAGTATTAAATTTGAATGTGGGTTGGAGTCCCTTAGGTGGAAGTCCTGTAAACTAAATTCAAGTGTCGGTTAAAATCCCGCAGGTGGAAGTCCTGCAAAACTGATTAGTGCACAGAGTTGAGATGGAGCTCCGATTTAAGTTGACGTATTTGTGTGAAGGTTGTGTGTCGGAGTGTAAAGTCGAATGATGTTGTGATTCGTGATAAGTTGTGGTAAACATGATTAATGATTGTCCGATTTGACTAAAGTTTGTCAGTGAGATATAGCATCAATAGAAGGTTTGGCTCCATCTGGTGGCGTGAAGTATAGATTGTAGTGAATTGTTTGGAAGCAAGTGGGCTCCTTCTAGTGACAGACTTTAATAAATGCACAACAGACTCCAAGTAGTGACACAATAGTATGTGTCTGCAGAGCCAGAGGCAGCACTCCCAGGGCGCAGCTTCTTCTGTGTATTTTAAGGATATTTGAACAGAAACAACATAATAGAAAAGCATTGTACTTTAGTGGGGTTATAATAAGACAACAAAAAAACTGAATTACAGCTCTGTAAACCACAAGCCCAGGGCTGGCTAGTAGGTCGAACATATAGGAGGGTGCTGGCACAAGTTATTTTTTGTTGTTGTTGTTTTTGATACTGTGCTTACAGTAACAACATTATTAACAAAACAGCCTTTTAAATACAAGAGGGACATAAACATACTGTACCCTCTGAATTGTCAGTCACATTTTTTTTCCCACATTTCAGCGCCTACAATGGTCCACCAGCATCACAGAGTGCAATAAAGAAAAGTTTGCATGCATAATTCACTGAAGGTGGACACCGCTGAAACCAGTCAAAAATGACAAACAAACATGTCAAACATCAACCAATACAACCAGTTTCTGAACAAAACAAATGTGTTCATGTGAAGGTTGGCATGTGCATAAAGCCTACAGCGTAGAGTAAACCCTGTTCACACAGACAAATGTCTCAGTTTAAACTCTAACCAGCATTTGTGAGATCAGTGAAGCTCCTTCTGCTCACTCAGTGAAATTATGATGTCAGCGTTTAAAATTAATAAGATCTCTGTGTTTGTGAAAGAAATTCCTCTGTTTGAGTATCAAAGCCTTACCTTTTGTCAGAAGAACTATGTCTGTCTCTGAAGACAATATTTTCATGTATGGGGAAGTCGCTCGTCATGGAAACGTCACTGAGTTCAGGAGAGTCTGGTGTCTGATAGATCCTGATAGAAACACAAAAATGAATGTTTAAAACTTAAGAGAAAGTCATCAGTATACAAGTATAGAGCATGTACCTCTATAATATACTTGTAGAATGTACACTGATTAACATAAAGACCCTCTGCCCAATACACTGTTGGTCCTTCTTGTGCCACCAAGACAACTTCAGAGGCCTGAACTCTACCAGACCTCTAAAGGGGCCCTGACGTATCAGGCTCCAAGATATTAGTGTGCAGGTGGAGTTTCCATGGATCAGACATGTTCCATTATATCTACCATTGTACCATTTACCAAGATATCATGAGGGTGCTGGCACAAGTTATTTTTTGTTGTTGTTGTTTGTAATACTGTGCTTACAGCAACAACATTATTAACAAAACAGCCTTTTAAATACAAGAGGGACATAAACATACTGTACCCTCTGAATTATCAGTCACATTTTTCCACATTTCAGCACCTACACTGGTCCACCAGCATCACAGAGTGCAATAAAGAAACGTTTACATGCATAATTCACTGAAGGTGGACACACAGACCTGTCTGTAAGAGACTATTAATGAGACTCATATACGATTAATCTAATCTGACTAAATGTAAGATGAACTAAATTTGAGTTTATAAATATCTATGAGCCCCCTGAAGCAGTCCTGTGATATCAGGCTCCAAGACGTGAGGCTGCAGTTGGAGCT
>NW_007578905.1:227182-231382 GCF_000690725.1 Stegastes partitus | reverse complement strand
ATCTAACAGCAGCAGGATCCATCTTAACATTTCCAAAGAGAGAAAGAGTTTTGTGCATTTATGTGCATAGAATCTTCTGTAGCATCAATTACTTTGTCCATTTACTTCATTTAGTATTTAAATTAAAGTGAGTTCAAGATTGTATTTGTATTTTTCAGTTTGTTGTACGAGAAAACTGAATGAAGAAAACAAGAACATAAAAGAACATAAAATAATGCAGTTTTTAATAAACAAATTTCATTCCACTTACAGTAGTGTTTTGTAGTTAGCATTCATTTTATTATAATGTTGCACTGCTTGAATGCTACTTTTCTAGTCTGTGGAGAAGCATCATAATAAATGTTAAGTTATGAATTAGGTTATGGCGCTCTGTGTATATGTATTTATTTGTTTATTTAATATTTCACCTATAGTTCCTTATTTCACGAGCAGCAAGTGGGGAAGTGCTGCCATTTTGAGTGGATAGATGGGTCAGCTCAGGCCTGAAGAGAGAAGAAGGCTTCATTAGTGGGTCCTGGGCAGGTGTGTTTTCTTTGTTCTTTATTGTACTGATGACCGCAGAGACGCCACTGGTAGGTTGAGACAGTTTCAAATGTATTCAAAGGATAAAATTGTAATTGCTAATTTGAGTTATGGTGTGTTGGGATGTTAAATGATTGTTGATGGATTAATTAATTAACATGGGTTTGTGTTTTTTTAAATTTTATTTTAAGGTTATCGACTATTGAACACTCAGCCTGATTCCTTTCTGAAAAGATGAAATAAAAAATAAAGGAAAGTGAGTGAAGTTGACCAGCGTCCTCTGTGGTCTTCAATGCCGAGTCGAGTGTAGGCAGACAATTGAAGTTCATGACCCAAATAACTCGACAATAAAATTTTCATTGTGTTTTCGACATCTACTCTGTATGTATAGAAATAAAACTTCTGAACAAAACAAATGTGTTTATGTGAAAGTTGGCACGTGCATAAAGCCTACAATGTGCAATGTAAACCCTGTTCACACAGACAAATGTTTCGGTTTGAACTGTAACCAGCACTTGTAAGCTTAGGGGAGATCCTTCTGCTCACTCAGTGAAATTATGATGTCAGCTTTTAATATTAATAAGATCTCTGTGTTTGTGAAAGAATTTCCTCTGTTTGAGTATCAAAGCCTTACCTTTCATCAGAAGAACTATGTCTGTCTTTGAAGACAATATTTTCATATATGGGGTAGTTGCTCGTCATGGAAACGTCACTGAGTTCAGGAGAGTCTGGTGTCTGATAGATCCTGATAGAAACACAAAAATGATCATTTTAAGCTTAAGAGAAAGTCATCAGTACACAAGTGTACATCATGTACTTTTGTGATATTTTTGTAGACTGTACACAGAGAAGTTAAAACAACCCCCTCCCCAATGCACTGTTGGTCCTTCTGGTGCCACCAAGACAACTTCAGAGTCCTGAACTCTACCAGACCTCTAAAGGGGCCCTGAGGTATCAGGCTCAAAGATATTAGAGTAGAGGTGGAGTTTCCATGGATCAGACATGTTCCATTATATCCTCCAACATCCTGTAGCTGGTTCCTGGTCTATATACTGGCTGTATATCCAACATGCTCACTACAAGAGCAGTTTGTTTACCGTCTAATAAATCCAAATCCCACCTTGCAGTATTGTTAAAAGATAATCAGGATTGTTCACATCGTCTCTAATGCATTTGCTCGAGTTGTCTGTTCTTACACTTCATCAGTGTAGTGGGGTCTCTCTTTGAAGACAGTAGGTCCATACATGGAGTTGTCACTCTTCATGGAAACAGTCCTAGGTTTAGGAGAGACTGCTCTCTGCTTGTGGACCCTAATAGAAAAAGTGAAAATTACATTTTCATTTTGCCATGCCATTTTAACATGCTCACTACAGAGCTAACAGTTTAGTAAATCCAAATCTCGTCTTCCAGTGTTGTTACGAGATAATCAGCACTATTCACATAATCTCTGAGCATTTAGAAGTTTTTTTTCATCACAAGTTATAGACTCTGAGAGGAGATGTGTTTTAATCAAATCCTTGTGTTTGAGAAAGCAATGCGTTTGCTTGCTTATTCTGTTTTCATATTTCCTCAATGGAGTGACGTCTCTCTTTAAAGACAGTAGGTCACGACATGGAGGGGGTCATGAAAACGCGGCTGGGTCCAGAAGAGTCTGGTGTCTGATAGATGCTGATAAGCACACAAAACTGATTTAAGGCGAGTGTCATCAGTAAGCTAGTATATATCTATATATGACCCCCCTGAAGCAGTCCTGTGATATCAGGCTCCAAGACGTGAGGCTGCAGTTGGAGCTGCCATGAATCAGACATGTTGCTCTATATCCCCCAACACCCTGAGGTCCCGGGACCTGTACTACGAAGCAGGATTTGGGGTTAGCGAGGTAACTTCAGGTTAAATCCTGGGTTTTCGGTCCTATGACGGTGGTTCACTTCTTATCGGGGTACATCACCATGGTAACTTATGTTGAACGGCTAACCTGCTCTGCAGCAGGTTATGTTGGAGATCGAGATCACTGGGTATAAAAACACCACCCACTGAAAATCAGTTCTCTCCCATAAAACTTCAGAAGGAGTAGAAAACAAAGCAGTTCTCAACAAAATGGCATCACCGGCATTTATTGAAGACCCGCTGCACATTAGAGCGTAAATTGTGAGGGATCACTGAGGAGTGCAAGGGCTTTTAAGGACCAGCAAAACCCATTAGGGCACCCTGACGAGGATCTCTATGAGCTCCTGTCTTCCTTCATTCATATTTTTTTCACATTGGCTACAGGCAATGTCACAGGTATTTCATATTTTTTTTCCATACCAATATCAACCCCACAACAGTGAACTGACTTTAGCATTAAAGCTTGTATTTGTAGGATACGTTAATAAGCTTCACTGCTTTGAATTATGTTTATGTTTGTTCTTCATTTGTTCCCACGTCCTTTTTACACTTCCAGCGTTGCAACTGAATATAAAAAAATGTCAGATATGCCACAAATATATACATTAGGCAGCAAATTAGGTAAAATGAATCCTCAGATGTGCTTATTGTCTGATACGTGCCTTCATGATGGAACAGTGATCATATTTTATTATAAACTAATGAACTGATGCATTCACACAGGCAACAGTTTTCTGCCAGCATTCCTTCCTGGCTTTGGCCGCTGCAACGGTGCAGCTTTTTGCTCCAGTGATGTTTTTTATATTCTTCATAATTTGTAAAGATTATATTCTGCTCCTTGGCGGTAAAGTGAGCCGCTCTGCAGCCAGACTTGTCCATAGTCCTGATTGGTCAGATGCCGATAACTCCGCCCATTTTATGTGCACGCGCTCACACTCAGATCAGACAACCCTGGGTTGACTTATCGAGTTGATAACCACCGTCGTAGTACCGGTTATCCTGAGTGCGATTGTTAGGGTTAGTCAAGCCGGATCTCTGAAACATATCCTGGGTATGTTGATCTCACTTCGTGGTACAGGCCGCTGGTCTGATGGCTGCTGTCAGGGGCTAGTCCCCACTGCAGATTGTCAGGATTGTCTTCTTACCTTTTATCAGTTGAATGACTTCTGTCTTTGAAGACAACAGGTTGATCCATTGAGTGGTCACTCTTCATGGACACACAGCTGGGTTCAGGAGAGGCTGGTCTCTGCCCAAGAATCCTTATCAATGAAAATGAAGGTCAAGTGTGTTTTTACAATAGCTTTAATCAAAATGTGATCAAATGAATTATACAAACAAACACATATGCTTTACTCGTTCTACAACAGAAGATTTTAAAAAATTACGTTCTTTGATCAGCAGACTGACGTCCAAAAGATTCATAAAGCTGTTTGAGATTTTTCACAGAAAGTTGGCTGACATCACACCCAGGTTCAGGTTCAGGTTCAGGTCCAGCAGGTCTGTTCTGCTGTTTTGTTCTTCAACACAACACACACAGAGCTTTGAATGTGAATAATGAAGGTCAGTGATGTGAGTGCTGAGCTCTGACATGGAGAAGAGTCATGGACAGTTAGAGATGTTCATCTCACCTCTGAGCTTTGCTCTGGTTTTCATGTTCCCCCCACAGAGTGGTTTCAGAGGGAGGGACTCCCTCCTCTCTGTCCTCACACTGATCCATAGCAGAGCCACACCTTCACACAAACACAACAACCTGCTCAGTACAACATTCACACTGCTGTCTACCACAGTGTC
>NW_007578905.1:211290-224946 GCF_000690725.1 Stegastes partitus | reverse complement strand
TTTCATGATTTTATGGTTAAATAAACAGAACCTTGAACCTTCATAAAGCAACTTAATATCTACAGTAAAAACTCAACTCAATCTGAATCAAGACAAAGTAAAACTTTAAACTCAAACTTAAAAGTGTGTTTTGATGTAGTTTTTATCATCACATGACGTTGACTAAAGGTGCAGTGTGTAGGATTTAGTTTTAGAAGCGACTTTGCAGATTGTAACAATCTGAAAACCTTTGCTTCGCCCCTTCTTGGCGTGGACGAGAACCTACAGTGAAAAACCCTCTTTAGAGTCCTGGGCTAGATGGTGATGATGGTGTCACATGGCTCCGCTACACCTGCAGATGGAGGCCAAATCCCCATCAGCGTTTAGCACTAAAAGCTCTCAGACTGATGTCAGTTTGTAGGTGAATGAGGCTTCAAGGACCCCAAACACTTTAAACAGGAGTCAGACAGAACTTCGTAGCGTATCGTGTTGCCTTGACAATACCAAAGTAGGTCACATGCTGTTGTGGGACGTTTTGTCTTTACAGTCCAGACAGTTCAGGGAAAACATATTTAGAGTTCTTGGCTCTCAACAGCAAACCACACACAGTTCCTGCTATGTATCACCACTGAGCTATGTGCTTATTGTCACGTGTAAACTTGTAGCATTAATGTAGGTTTCTGTCTGTCCTGTTTGTTCGGTAACCCATAACAACCTCGTGTTTAATGTCTCAATGCTTTGAATTATGGGTAATTCCATCAGGTAGTGTTTGCAGAAATGTAGACAAATATTGCATAGAGGATTCACATCGTCAGCGAGACAGGACTGTGATGAGTCCTGAGCACTCGTAGACTTGAAATCTTATCCCATTACCTGTAATTCATCAACCACACCATCTATCAGCAGTTTAAAACAGGGAATGTTGGTCACTGACTGAAAGAGCACCTCGAAACGGCCACAACATTACTAATAATTAAATAATAGTCCAAGAAAAAGGAATAAATTAAACACTGGAATAAATAATAATTTGAACAGCTTGACCTTATCATACGTGAAATTTGTGAACACTCACATCAGTGTTCAGGACAGTCAGAGACGTGTTCAGAGTTAATTAAAGAGCAGCTGACTGCTGAGAACAGAGGGCATCTACTTAAACATGTTTTTACTTTAAGGTTTTAATGACCAGAAATCTCACGCTCCTGCTCATGTATCACACTTTCACATGATTTTATACTAAACATGCTCTCATATGTTGAGACTGACAATATAAACTGAGGGACCAGAAAATCAACAGTGCATTCAAGAACCAGAATAATGTCATCAGTGTGGACTGAAGATTTCACCTGAGAGGAGCTGATTCAGTTCTTTAGGTTTGTGCTGTGTTAGTTTATTGGACTGTATTATATCCTGCTGGAGTTTCTAACAGCGCTGCACCTGTAGACACTGTAACTGAAATGAACAAACTATTAGAGACGTGTTTTATAATACTGAAATCCAAACTGCTTTCCATCTCATGGACAGTGGTTTTCCTGCTTCAGATGATGCAGTTGTGCAAGTTAGCAAGGATATGACCTGCATGTTGTACTGTAGTGGTTGCTGGGATCAGTCAAGAGTCTGTGGTTTTCTGGTGGAAATGTTGTTTTAATCTTTAAAGGTTCAGTGTAATGTGTCTCTCTCAGTGCAGGACTTTCCTGCATGGCACTCACAAGCATCTATAGAGGATTCATGTCCACGAATCAGTAGATTAAAATNCCAGAGTGCAGCTCCAGTCACACAGCAGGAATCAACTGAGGCTCCTCGTCTGGACATGAAGCTGCTGTTCTCCAAGTGGACACATCTGATCTCAGCAGGAATCTACAGCTTTCTTTTATAGCTATAAAGTTCTGTCTGATATGTACAGGAAGGGGTAAACTATGACATAAAACAGACATTTAACTTTATTCTAGTCTTTCTAAAACAGAGTGGCCAAAACAGAACATAGATGTGACTCAGTTTTATATAAATGCACATTTATGTCTTGTTTCGTATGTATGTCTGCAAGAATTTTCACACTGTGATCCTAGAATCTACAAACTTTTCTCTGTCTTCATTGATCAACATTCTCTTGAAGAGCGCCACCACTTGCAGCAGTATGGTGGTGTTTATGTAACTCTACTGCAGAGCTCATCCGAAACTATTTGTGGCATTCATTCAGGTTGTTCAGAGAGAACAAGTCTTGCTTGTTCCTTATAATAAATCGACTGGAGTCAGCTGATGTTTTGTTGGATAGCATGAAGCTCTGCAGCACAGGGCCTCTGTGTCGAGCTGTGGCACGTATTCACATGTTAATGTTGCACCTGTGTTTATAGATCTATTGTAATAAACCTTTTTTCTTTGTTGACAAAGTGTAGAGAGCCTGTACACAGAATATTTTAAAAATAGAGGGAAACCAAACAATCAGATAAAAGTACAATGCTTTATTATAAATATCACCATTCAACAAACAATGGTGCACACTGGTATTTGGGACCCTGGCCGAGACCTATCATCCCCCATAATGGCACCCACATGAGCCAAGTGAGCGTATGGGCTGTCACACTCACACCATGTAAAGCTACATCCCCTTAGGGCACTGCACACTGGTCTGCACTGCAACCCACACTGAACTCACCCCCCTTAGGGCACACAGAGACACTGCACTGCACACTAAAATAAATCACTGCCACCGCACACCACACAGGGGTCACACACGGATGCACTGTAAGAGGTTCAGTTCATTCAGCTGTCTCCCACCCCAGTACTACAGCCATTAATGCTGCATTTAAAATCATGCACATTTATTATTAAACATTATCAAGGTGACACCTCTAAAGAAAAACAAATCTAATTATTACTAGTTAAAACTCTGCTTAACTGTCCTCAGATTCAAGACCCTGCCCCGGGGTCTGAGCGTTAGCACTGGCCCGGCGTTATCAGAGTCAGTTGTGGCAGCCGGTCCAGCGGATTGAGACACCTCACGTGCAACTGGAGAGCCTCGTCGTCAGGCCGGAGAGCGGACAAAAAGCACTCCTATGTCCCCACTATGCTATCCCCTCAGCCCTGCTTACCACAGGAACCTCTCCCTACTGCACAAACCACCTATCTTCGCCGCCGGCAGCCCTAAACAGCCTGTGAACGGCGCCCACCCCCCGATTCTGAGGGCCGCTTACAACTGAATCGCAATCACCAGCTCTCCCCTGCACACCTGATTTATTTCATGATTTTATGGTTAAATAAACAGAACCTTGAACCTTCATAAAGCAACTTAATATCTACAGTAAAAACTCAACTCAATCTGAATCAAGACAAAGTAAAACTTTAAACTCAAACTTAAAAGTGTGTTTTGATGTAGTTTTTATCATCACATGACGTTGACTAAAGGTGCAGTGTGTAGGATTTAGTTTTAGAAGCGACTTTGCAGATTGTAACAATCTGAAAACCTTTGCTTCGCCCCTTCTTGGCGTGGACGAGAACCTACAGTGAAAAACCCTCTTTAGAGTCCTGGGCTAGATGGTGATGATGGTGTCACATGGCTCCGCTACACCTGCAGATGGAGGCCAAATCCCCATCAGCGTTTAGCACTAAAAGCTCTCAGACTGATGTCAGTTTGTAGGTGAATGAGGCTTCAAGGACCCCAAACACTTTAAACAGGAGTCAGACAGAACTTCGTAGCGTATCGTGTTGCCTTGACAATACCAAAGTAGGTCACATGCTGTTGTGGGACGTTTTGTCTTTACAGTCCAGACAGTTCAGGGAAAACATATTTAGAGTTCTTGGCTCTCAACAGCAAACCACACACAGTTCCTGCTATGTATCACCACTGAGCTATGTGCTTATTGTCACGTGTAAACTTGTAGCATTAATGTAGGTTTCTGTCTGTCCTGTTTGTTCGGTAACCCATAACAACCTCGTGTTTAATGTCTCAATGCTTTGAATTATGGGTAATTCCATCAGGTAGTGTTTGCAGAAATGTAGACAAATATTGCATAGAGGATTCACATCGTCAGCGAGACAGGACTGTGATGAGTCCTGAGCACTCGTAGACTTGAAATCTTATCCCATTACCTGTAATTCATCAACCACACCATCTATCAGCAGTTTAAAACAGGGAATGTTGGTCACTGACTGAAAGAGCACCTCGAAACGGCCACAACATTACTAATAATTAAATAATAGTCCAAGAAAAAGGAATAAATTAAACACTGGAATAAATAATAATTTGAACAGCTTGACCTTATCATACGTGAAATTTGTGAACACTCACATCAGTGTTCAGGACAGTCAGAGACGTGTTCAGAGTTAATTAAAGAGCAGCTGACTGCTGAGAACAGAGGGCATCTACTTAAACATGTTTTTACTTTAAGGTTTTAATGACCAGAAATCTCACGCTCCTGCTCATGTATCACACTTTCACATGATTTTATACTAAACATGCTCTCATATGTTGAGACTGACAATATAAACTGAGGGACCAGAAAATCAACAGTGCATTCAAGAACCAGAATAATGTCATCAGTGTGGACTGAAGATTTCACCTGAGAGGAGCTGATTCAGTTCTTTAGGTTTGTGCTGTGTTAGTTTATTGGACTGTATTATATCCTGCTGGAGTTTCTAACACCGCTGCACCTGTAGACACTGTAACTGAAATGAACAAACTATTAGAGACGTGTTTTATAATACTGAAATCCAAACTACTTTCCATCTCATGGACATTGGTTTTCCTGCTTCAGATGATGCAGTTGTGAAAGTTAGCAAGGATATGACCTGCATGTTGTACTGTAGTGGTTGCTGGGATCAGTCAAGAGTCTGTGGTTTTCTGGTGGAAATGTTGTTTTAATCCTTAAAGGTTCAGTGTAATGTGTCTCCCTCAGTGCAGGACTTTCCTGCATGACACTCACAAGCATCTATAGAGGATTCATGTCCACGAATCAGTAGATTAAAATATTGTGACTATACTACAAACTGTCATGAGATCAGGCTGGTAAATGAAAATATTAAAAACATCTTTCAAAGTACTGAAGTCCACAAACACAGAACCACAAAGTAAAACCTGAGGAAGAAACAGAATTAGTTTAAAAGTCAAGTATTCATGCAAACATTAAAGGTTGTTTCTGTTTTTCTGGTCTCTCAGTGCATCTGACAAAAAGGCTGAATTTGACTTTCAACAGGATTCGACTTGTTTTGTTTCCTCTGGAGGATCTAAGATGTTTCCTTCAACATGGAGGCTGCTGAACGTTCCACCAAACACAACACAGTTTATCTCAGCTGTAATGATCAGTTTAACAGTGACGCCCACTCACACTGAAATGATGTCAAACTGCTGNCACTCACAAGCATCTATAGAGGATTCATGTCCACGAATCAGTAGATTAAAATATTGTGACTATACTACAAACTGTCATGAGATCAGGCTGGTAAATGAAAATATTAAGAACATCTTTCAAAATACTGAAGTCCACAAACACAGAACCACAAAGTAAAACCTGAGGAAGAAACAGAATTTGATAAAATAAGTCAGGTATTCATGCACACATTAAAAGTTGTTTCTGTTTTTCTGGTCTCTCAGTGCATCTGACAAAAAGGCTGAATTTGACTTTCAACAGGATTCGACTTGTTTTGTTTCCTGTGGAGGATCTAAGATGTTTCCTTCATCATGGAGGCTGCAGAACGTTCCACCAAACACAACACAGTTTATCTCAGCTGTAATGATCAGTTTAACAGTGACGCCCACTCACACTGAAATGATGTCAAACTGCTGCTTACATTACCTTTGGATGATGAAAACAATCAGATGAATGAAGGTGAAATTATTCATCCATGAGACCAACAAGAGACGACAAGCATGTATCTCACAGTGGGAAGTTTTCAAAGCTGAGTCTCCACTGTCCAAAATCATGAGTTACTTTGAGGAAATGTGATGACAGAGCTGCTCTGAGCTGCACAATAAAGAACCTTCAACCCTTTAGATTAAACATTAACAGTACATCAGTTACACCACAAAGCTCAGACGATGCAGTTTTAAGCTGCATTTTATTTTCCAGCAGCTTGAAGAGGCTGAGACACGTCCTTCTGTCTGCACTCAGACTGTCAGTCAAACCATCATCAGCTGCTGTCCATCATTTCTGACCAACCAGAGAACTGAGCAGGTCTGAGTGAAGCAACACCATCTGAGCTGAAGGTCATCAACACAACTGCAAGTTCTCATCTTCTGTCTGCACCAGATACTACTGACACACACAGTCAGAGAGAGATGAACCAAAGAGAGTCGTCACTTCACATCACTTATAGCAGAACTGACTAAATGTCTCACAGTCGCTTCAGAAAGTTTTCAGACAAAAAGATTTTCTGCCCACTGGACTGTGTCATAGATTTAAACCACATCCTCATACTGAATGTGTTTGGTTTTACGACTAATTCTCATTGACAGTGGAGATACTCAGATTTCTTCAGCGCTGCAGCCTGATTTTAGTTTAGCAGAATTGTGCAAAATACCTGCTCTTACTGATTATATCTGATTTGTTAGTGAGTTGAATCACCTGCAGGATCCGACTGACTGAGCAGGTTTTGGTGACTTTAGGCCTCAGATATGTAGTTCTTTAAACTGTCCCTCAGCACCAACTAGTGGACAGGTGGTAGAACTACACCACCTGATCTGTGACTCATTGAAAGTCAGAAAACATTACATTTTGATCATGAAATCTTGATCAGTGACAGGTGGATCATCTGAGGCAGGCACGTGAGACAATCAGGAAACAGATTCATCTGACTGCTGGGAAACTGCCACAGGTTAAACTGGTTCTGTCACTCATGGTTGTTGATGCTGTGTTGTCTCTTAAGCTATGAGGGTGTGACGGTGTCCTCTGATCACATCGCACAGACAGCAGGACTGACGACGGACAATGAGCAGCTTCTTCTCTCCAAATGCTTCCTCAACACACGAAGGTGGAAAGTGTCTGTAAGCTGACCTGAAGTGAGTTGAGCAGGTGAGAATCCTACCAGAGAAATCTGCACATGTCTGATCTACAGGATCACTCTGATCACTCTGAGTTGTAGTTTCTTTTAGAGGATCGTTTCATGTATCTGGTACTCACAAGCAAAGAATTTGTATTTGTGCTTGTGTGAGTCCTGCTGCTAAACAGAACAAGATCTAATGTGTCCTTTGATCAAAGCTGTGTAGCAACGAGTGTAGTCTTGTTTAACTGTGTTTTTGGAATCAGGCATTGTGTATATGAAGATTTCTCTGTAACAGCTTGATTAAAAATTAAAACTAGTGAGAAAAGGCTGTGATTGTTAGAATCTCCCAGTCTTTGTTTACCTCCTTTGGCTTCATCAGAAGCAGCATTTGCGCTGCATAGACTCCACCAGTTTGTCAAGACCTGATGGTCCATGTTATTCCAACATGATGTGATCATGTTCCAAAGAGTTTCTGGTCATATCAGGAATGTTTGTCATTTTCAGTCTTCAACTTTTCTGTAAATGTTCAGCAATTCGTCATTTGGTTGTTGTTTATTTTTTGTAAAGTAAGATTTTTGCACATACAAAGTGAGACGTCAGCACACAGCATGTTGCATGTGTGATAACAAATCTGAAATTCTTGCAAGCATGTAACACAGGTGATTAGATGTCAGCAGCTGAACTATTCTGCAGGTTTTACATCATCTACGACGTGGCTCCATTAAAACAACATCAGTAAGATTTGCAGAGTCCAACTGCATCTTATCTTTCTTTGTGCTTTGCTGATCTTCATCAGTTTGCTCCATTCTAGTGGACAGACAGTAGAACTCTATCATCTGATGTGGGAAGTCTGTGAAACTGGCTTTCTGTCACAGGTTAGACTGGCTTTGATTTCCCTGTTGTTTTTAGATGTTAACTCTAAAGTTATGAGGATGTAGCAGCGTCCTCAGTTTAAAGTCTGATGACGTACAATGAGCAGCTTCTCATCTCCAAACGTTTCCTCAACACACGAAGGTGGAAAGTGTCTGTAAGTTGATCTGAAGTGAGTTGAGCAGGTGAGAATCCTACCACAGAAATCTGTACATGTCTGATGAACAGGATCACTCTGATCACACCGAGTTGTATCACTGACTCACAGTACAAATGTTTCTTTGTGAGGATTGGCTGCTTTAAATGTCTAGTTGATGCTTGAAGGTTTAAATATTGTGAAGAAATTCTCTGTGAGCTGAGCATCAATGATTGCAGAGTGATTTCTGTGCATCATTGTCAGTGTTTACCTGGTAAACGAAACAGCAGTTTGACTGTAATCTGGTCTCATGTGATAGGTTAAAAATGTAGAGAATGTCAGAACTGGTTGGACAGGATGGATCAGCTGGACTGAGGCCTGTTCAGTTTTAACTGTCAAAACTCTGAGTGTTTCATCAGGATCCAACAAATACATAAGTTTAAAGACATAAATACATAAATACATAAGTTTGAAATCACAAGATGCTGAATGTTTAACAGAATTTGAGGGCATTCAGACATTTTTCAGGATTGTAATCAAAGAACAAGTTGCAACATTTGCAGTCACTTCAGAAAGTATTCAGAACTTCTCACGTTTGTGTTTTGTATATTTTAGACAGATCATCTCCAGGATCATTAAAACAGACAGGATACAGCTGAACCCAGATGGAGTCAATGTTTTCAAGTGTTTTCACTTTATTTTGACTCACTGAGTTCAGGAAAAATCACACTTTTACCAACAATGTATGCAACAAGTGCAAAAGCCTGAATCCATGACTTAATATCAGATTTAAATTAAATGTTGTATTTTAATTTCACAAACGTCTTGCAGATAAAAAGTTATTTTGAGATTGTTAAACAGAATTTGGGGATTCAAACCATGTTGTGGATGTTTAAGTCCCAGAATGAAAGAATGACTTTTTATGCTTAATGTGTCCTATTTGACAAGATGACAAACATTTTTCATGATCAGCATTGTGTGTTTATGGGTCAGTCTGGGGTCTGTAACCAACTGTAGATGAATCAAATGTTGTTCAGGGCTGAAAGGTTTCATTCAGTCCTGAACATTTCTACCATGTCAGTGACAGTAATGAGACCTAATGTTGTTGTTGTACTGATCAGGTTGTTGTGTTTGTGTGAAGGTGTGGCTCTGCTATGGATCAGTGTGAGGACAGAGAGGAGGGAGTCCCTCCCTCTAAAACCACTCTGTGGGGGGAACATGAGAACCAGAGCAAAGCTCAGAGGTGAGATGAACATCTCTAACTGTCCATGACTCTTCTCCATGTCAGAGCTCAGCACTCATGTCACTGACCTTCATTATTCACACTCAAAGCTCTGTGTGTGTTGTGTTGTAGAACAAAGCAGCAGAACAGACCAGGTTCTCCTGCTCCCAGCTGTGTGTCCATGAAGAGCGACCAGTCTATAGTTCATCCCATTCAGTTCAAAGATGGACACCAGTCTGTTGATGGAGGGTAAGATCAGTTCTCTGAAACAAACAGCAACAATGTATAACCTGCCAAGGCCACCATTTTCCAGAGTCTAGGTGCCATCACAGCAAAGACCAGGTTCCCTGTAGTAATAAATCTCACACAGGAACATCTGCAGGTTCATAGTTTGGAGCCACAGAGAACCTTTAATCAATATAATCTTAAGATAAAGCCGAAAACTATTTGACAGCCAGCATTAAAAAGTGTAAAATGTGGAGCAACTTCTAGTTTTCTGACCCCAGAGACAGTGAATATTTTATAAATCAAAGATTTTCAGTGGAGGATCCCTTTAAGTTACACTTGTGTGTTGGTGGTTTGTTTCTATCAGGATGAATCAGGAAAGACCAGCCTCTCCTCAACCCAGCTGTGTGTCCATGAAGAGTGATCGGTCTATAATTCATCCCATTCAGTTCAAAGATGGACACCAGTCTGCTCATGGAGGGTAAGATCAGTTCTCTCCTACCAACTACGATCTATAGACTATCAATAATACCAACGTCTCCATTTTAAACAATATCAGAGTCATGTTCTTTGCAGAAAATCTCAATTGACAAATCTGATGACACCTTAACTAATTTAAATGCAGTTACAGTTCTGTGACCTTTACTCAGAGGCTCAGGTCTAAAAATCAGTTTAAGATGTGATTGATAAGCAGATTTGATGAGTTGGAGCTCCTCGGGCAGATCAATCCAACCTTTGGTGCCCTGATAGCAAAGATGACAGCATAAGAATACAGTATGTGTAGTGATGCTACAAGTTCAGTGATGCCATCTCTCTCTCTGGTTTAGTTTGAAGTTTAACAGCTTCACACTGCTGGAGTCTCCTGAATGATTTCTGATTTACTTCTGGTATAAAAGACGTCTACAAGTAGTGGACGAGTTGCTGATGTGAAACTCAAAGTTGAAGCCACAATAAAAAACACACAAACTTCTTGTTTATTTATTTACCTCGCACAAGCTTGAGGATCGTGGTGCTTAGGTGTGGCTATATTTGCACTTACAGGTTTTCTGGAAAACAAAACAGCTTTGTCAGGATATCCATCCATTATCTATACACCACTTAATCCTCAGTTTGCCAAACATTTTTTCAGACATGATAGATCAGAAGTTTTATATTAGCTGTGACCCAAAGTCTTTATTATGAACTGTTTCAACTCCTTTGAATTCAAACTGAGCGCAGCTGCTTTAAAGGAGCTACTGAATTTGTCAAATGCAAGAGAGTTTTTGGGTTTGGTGATCAAAGATTTTCAGTGGAGGATCCCTTAAGTTACACTTGTGTGTTGGTGGTTTTGTTTCTATCAGGATGAATCAGGAAAGACCAGCCTCTCCTCAACCCAGCTGTGTGTCCATGAAGAGCGACCAGTCTATAGTTCATCCCATTCAGTTCAAAGATGGACACCAGTCTGTTCATAGAGGGTAAGATCAGTTCTCTGAAACAAACAGCAACAATGTATAACCTGCCAAGGCCACCATTTTCCAGAGTTTAGGTGCCATCACAGCAAAGACCAGGTTCCCTGTAGTCATAAATCTCACATAGGAACATCTGCAGGTTCATAGTTTGGAGCCACAGAGAACCTTTAATCAATAAAATCTCAAGATAAAGCCGAAAACTATTTGACAGCCAGCATTAAAAAGTGTAAAATGTGGAGCAACTTCTAGTTTTCGGACCCCAGAGACAGTGGGTATTTGATAAATCAAAGATTTTCAGTGGAGGATCCCTTTAAGTTACACTTGTATGTTGGTGGTTTTGTTTCTATCAGGATGAATCAGGAAAGACCAGCCTCTCCTCAACCCAGCTGTGTGTCCATGAAGAGTCATCGGTCTATAGTTCATCCCATTCAGTTCAAAGATGGACACCAGTCTGTTCATGGAGGGTAAGATCAGTTCTCTCCTACAAACAATAATCTATAGACTATCAATAATTAAATAAATTAAGTGCAGAACCTACAGTGTTTGTGTTGATTGTGTTTCCTCTTTGAAAACATCACATCCAACAATGAGAACAGCGTTTACATTAGAGATCACTTTGTGTTTCTGTCAGGATTCATCACTATAGAACACAACTCCTTTAACAAAGTGCAAATGTGCTAAAGTTGAATGTTGTTGCAGCGTTAAGCAGCAGAGCTCAGAGGATCTCAGAGGTCAGTCTGTCCCTCAGCATCAAACAGATCTGGACTCTGTGTTTATGGTGAGAACTATTCTACATTCAACACTTTACTGTCACATTGACCTGACTGAAGAATTTGTTCTGATTTACTGATGAAGCATGAAACAGACTCTCAGTGAGCAGCTTATTTGATCCATTTAGGTCCAAATATTACAGTCTAATCCAATAAATCCAACCTCCATGACGGTTTTAATGTAAAGTTACTGTTGAAACAGTTCCAGAAGTTGGTTCCAATTCAACTATGGTTTTGGTCCTAATATTGTTCACACTGCTCTCAAAAATGGATTTTAACAAAAATTTTAATTTGTCTTCAGTTTCAGTTGAGAATAAACTCAATATATTTCTCTGTTCCAGCTGCTGGAGGAGAACATTGTCAGTTTAACAAGGAAAGAGCTGAAGAAGATGCAGAAGGTTCTGAGTCCAGATTACCCAGAATGCTTAGAGAGTCAGAGGGAGGAAGAGGAGGAGGTGTTGGAGGGTGAAGATGAAGATCAGAGGAGGAGCAGCAGAGAGTCATTTCTGAAGATCACTCTGCACTTCCTGAGGAGAATGAAGCAGGAGGATCTGGCTGACCGTCTGCAGAGCAGTAAGAGGATTTTATGTTTATGGATTTTGCTGCAAAGCACAAAGACTTACTGATGAATTTTTTTAAAAACCCAAAAGTTTCAAGAAACAATACTAAATTTGGGTCCATAAAAGAGGTCAAAAAAACAGAACTTCACTAAATCTATAAGCAACAAAATAACAGCCCAAACCAACTGTACTGATCAAACCAACTCTTAACAGATCTGAAAAACACCGAACAAGAGGGAATATTTATATAAAAACAGTGATAACACAAAGAGAACAGGGCTGGTGGAAGTTATGAAATCAAAGAACCAAATAAGACCCAAATGGAGGCTAACAGAGTTACAAAAGCTAGCTAAAATAAAAACAAAACACTAAACTCCTTCTCCAAACTGAAATCCAACAGCAACACCCACAACTAACAAAAGAAACTAAACAAACGGGTACCTTAAAACACACAGAACAGACAAGACTCAACTAACTCCTAAACTAAGTTGGAGAGCTGCTAACTGGAGTTAAAGTCTTCACCAAGACAGGGTAACTCCCACAATGAGTGAGCAGCTGCCAACATAAGTTACATTTCAATACAAAGACAAGAGGCAACAGGGCAAACGGTTCACTCTAAATCCCAGCCGCCCTGACTGTGAGGTTGGATGTAGGTTTATTCTCTGATTGCTGCAGTTTGATTTGCTGAAGGTGGAGGGAACTGGGTGGTGGTCCAATCAGGAACGGCAGGCGTGGAGAGCAGGTCTGGAGCTCCAGGCTAATCAGCTGTGATGACTGGCAGCCGGGGCTGGAGCAGGCTCTCCAGCCAGCTACAGTAGAGTTCATACCACCCCTCTCCCTGTACTGTTGTTTTTCCTGGACATATCAAAACCCTGTAAGACTTTGAAAACTGTCATAAGGGGAAAACCAGTCGTTTGTAGTTTGGGTTTGAAATATATCTTTTGTGACACCAGTCCTGGAACCTTTCTGACACCTTGGAGAGGCAACATGGGATACATTTACGTTCCCAAACTCTGCTTTTGATATGATGCAAACATCTGCATGAATTCCTCTGGACTAAAACGACTCAGTAACTGGTTGTCTACAACTGATGTGATGAATACATTTTTTGGAAGCAGAAAACATTTACACACAACGTTGAAAAGTTTACATTTTCCAGATTTATCAAGGCATTCACTATTTAATTACCTTTCTTGTTTGTTTAGGGATTATTGTTCCAATATGTCGACAACAACTCAAGTCCAACTTGAAGAAGAAGTTCCAGTGTGTGTCTGACGGAATCGCTAAAGCAGGAAACCCAACTCTTCTGAACCAGATCTACACAGAGCTCTACATCACAGAGGGAGGGACTGCAGAGGTCAATGATGAACATGAGGTCAGACAGATTGAAACAGCATCCAGGAAACCAGACAGAGCAGAAACAACCATCAGACAAGAAGACATCTTTAAACGCGCGTCTGGAAGACATGAACCA
>NW_007578905.1:201202-209136 GCF_000690725.1 Stegastes partitus | reverse complement strand
GACACATTTTGTTTTTAACAGCAACTGTAATCCATGCAAGATTATAAATCAATAAGAGGAACAATTGTGAAATCATCATCCTCCTCCTCATCATTCCTCCTCTGATTGTGTTTCTTCCTACAGGGTGGACAATGGTGGAGAACAGAACTTGAAACGTGGTTTGAGAAAATGTGTGTACTTCTTTTCATTTATTACATAAAAGGAATACCGAATTTCTACTGTGACATAAATAGAAATCAATAATTATATTTTTCAGTGAAAAAACATAAACCCATCAAATATGTCCAATGATTAACTGTTGCTGTACTCTGTCTTGTTCTGTCTATAAGATTTCCTCAAACTCGAGCCGGATCCAAACACAGCAAACAGAAATCTCAAACTGTCTGGCAGTCACAGGAAGGTGAGAGCAGTGGAAGACAGGCAGCCATATCCTAATCACCCGGAGAGATACGACAGCTTTCAGCTGCTGCATCGTTACAGTCTGACAGGCCGTTGTTACTGGGAAGTGAAGTGGGGAGGATGGGTGGAAATCGGTGTCACTCACAAAGAAGTCAGAAAGACGGGAAACAACACTGAGTCCCACCTTGGAAGGAATTGTCACTCATGGAGCCTGAAGTGTTCTAATGGAGGTTACTCTGTCTGGCATGACAATAGAGAAACTACAATCCCTCTCCCTCCTTCTTCTGATACAGTCGCAGTGTATGTGGACTGTCCTGCTGGCATTCTGTCCTTCTACAGAGTCTCCTCTGGCTCTGTGATCCACCTCCACACCTTCAACACCTCATTCACTGAACCTCTGTTTCCTGGATTTAGGTTCTGTTCACTTGACTCCTCAGTGACGCTGTGTGAGTTGTAGGAACGAGCGTCTCCTCATGTGGAAACACAGAAAATATGAAGATGTTTTCAGTGATACATGAGGTGACGCAAATTGTGTGTGTGTGTGTTTTTTTTAAAAATCCATATAATGTGAAAATATTAAAATGAATTAGCACAACAAGTGTTAATAGTGAACATCCACAGATGAGCCAAAACATTCTGACTACTCACAGTGAATAAGTGAATAACACTGATTATCTGGCAGCAAAAGCCATGTTGACCATGTCAGGATATTTTTGTGAAAGGTCAGTTTTCATAATCATTGTGTTGGATAAGAGAAAGATGGGCAGACGTAAATAATAGTTTAATGATTAAAATATATGGAGTGAACACAACTGTAAACACAGCATGTAATATTTTATTAAATTCTGTTCATGTTTTTTTTTAAACATAGAATAAGCATGTTGCATCTCAACAACAGCATGGATGCCATGAAACAATGAAGTACATGATATTTTGGATGATAATGGGTCGAGATTTGTTAAATGCAAATTATTAAAGAGTGTGTCCACCATTAGCATCACATAGGGCTGCACATCTGCATTCCACAGTGGCACAGTTAAGATAAGATAAGATAATTCTTTATTGATCTGGGCATTGTAACAGCACAAGACAGTGGCACGCAAAGAATACAATAGATAAAAATATAAAAGTATGTATATATATGTATATAAAAAAAGTATGTACAAGTGGCAATCTAAAGTGACTTAGTGTGAGAGTATGTGTGTGAAGGTGTGTGTCATTATTATTATGTGTCGGGCTGTTGAGTGTGAGGACAGTCCTCTACCGTTGTACAGTTTGAAGGCTGTGGGCACAAAGGAGCACCTGAAGCATTCAGTTCTGCATCTGAGAGGGGTGAGAGGGGTCTCAGGATCCAGGATCCAGGATCTCAGGCACTGACTCCAGACTGTCCAGTTGAAGCCCCACCACAGAGCAGGTCTTCCTCACTAGTTTGTTGAGTCTGCTGGCCTCACCCGCAGTTCACAGTAACCATTAATAAGGTTGCCCATGCTGGTAACCCTGGTAAATGGTCTGCACTTACATAGTGCTTTTCTACCTTACACACAATGGCGACAGACATGCAAGGTGCTTACCTGCCATTGGGAGCAACTTCAGGTTCAGTGTCTTGCTACTTCCACTTTGACTGTGGAGGGGCGGGGGATCGAACCACCAACCCTGATGGTAGAGGACAACCGCTCTACCACCTGAGCCACAGCCGCCCTGTCTTTCTCTTGTAGCATCGTGTTGTTTGATTAAGGTTGCATTCTAATGTATTGTCTGTGTGTTGTCTGTGTACTGGTTACGCTGTCTGATTACTGTCTTTTAAAGACATTCCTGACTTGGGTGTGGATTAACTCAATGGACACTTTTTGTACATAGTTGGTTTTCCAAACTGTTACAAGAAAAATGATTATTTTTCTACTTTTTGTCTGTCAGAAAAGAAACCCATTTGTATGCCTGTGTTTGTATCTTAGTTCAGTGTTCATGTTGAGTTCATGTTTTAGGAAACCTTCTGACCACTGTGCTGCATTACAGACAGATACAAAACTGTTATATTGAGCCTTTTCACTGTAAATATTCTAAGTGCACATATGAGCCGAGCTACGGCGTCACTGACAATAGCTTTAGGGATTCTGAATGTGTCGGAAAAATAAGCAAAAACAGTGTCTAATGTTTTATTCTAAAAACATGTGGTTTTAAATCATGTAAACTGTGTGATTTTAAAAAGAAAAAGTGCTCTCAATTATAACTGATTATAACTGATGTTTTTGTTCTGTCTACATCTTTGCTTATGGAATGTTTGTTTTCTACAATTAATAAAACTGTAAATAATAATAATAACAATAATAATAAAAAACAGCATTTCTGTTGTTGTCTTTTTCAAAATCTTAGAGAGGCTCTGCAAGAGAGACGACTGAAAGGCTGAACTTCAATGCAGAGTGTGTGTTATGAGACTTGGCAGAGGTCACTGAGGCCTCTACCTTTATAGACATAAGGTACAAATGGAAGCTGAAATGGAATTCTTTGACAAGCGCTTTGAAGCGTTTGATGAAGAAACACTCTATTAAACATTTTCCACAGTTTCACACAGTTGCTGTTGAACAATGTAAATAAATGTGGCGACATTTGACAACTATAAACACTAGGTTGTACATAGTTGTTTTACAGGATGTGCTTAAAAGCTATAATTACAGTTCTAAGTATAAAAATGACTCTTATAGTCTTAAAAACCTGCCCAGTGCATTTACACATCACCATAAGACAAATTGAAGAGAATATGGATGAGCTGTTTACAGTGGCAGAATGCCTGCAGTGTCTGTCTCCTGTGTACAACCTATAAAAGTGACACTTACGAAGCAGAATTACAAAAAATAAAGGCTGCTGAAGACCAGGCCTATCAGTTAGAAGAAATATTTGGCAAGTGAAAGCAAAGGAGTAAAAAGCATGTCCTGGTATGTTGGACAAAAACGCCCAGAAGAATTAAACAGATGGGTCAGTACTTAAAGGCTTAAAGGCTAATTTTATGTACAAATCAATTTAATGTGATGAATGCATGTACTGCTTATTCAGTTTCATCTGAGGACATTTGTCTTCCTGGCATGAACTGAGTTAAATTATTACACAGCCTTCATATAACAAGAAGACTTTATGAAACCATCTGCTGACTTGTTTGATTTATTCTACACACAACAACCATGATGTTCAGCAAAAACACAAATCAGAGACTACATTCAAAGAGTCACATACACAAAAACAGGGACAGAATGAGGGAAAGGGACAAATTAGTCAGACAAATCTTCTCTAAGACTCTCTATCAGTCAAAATGTCTTTAATTTTTGCATAAACCTGAATATCAAAATCTACAGAAGCCAGTAGGAGAGAAGCAGGTAAGAGCAACAGAGAAGACAGACAGAGACTTAATGTGTCTGATACAACTACATCTAAAACATTTGATGTATTTGATCCTTCTTTGAAGTAAACCCACGCGCTACATTGCACTTAGTGGGAAAAAGGCAATATTCAAAGTACTTTACAGGCAAAGATGAAAAATAACACATGTAAAAGATAAAAAAAAATGACACTAGTTACATGAAATAAAACAATACAAAAAACAGTGCGGACAAGTTGAATAATGTGCACATACATGCCATTAATTATTTAAAACTGATGAGTGACATAAAAATGGACTTTATTGAACTCATTAATTAAAAGCAGAGGAAAGAAGAACTGTCTTCCTTTAAACTGGTGAATTTTGGGGAAAATCTCGGTTTTGCAGTTTTATTTGAAGAGTTCATTTGACTCCATTTGTGTAGATTTTCAGAAAACGTGTTTTTCGTTGTTTGAGATAATATCAGTCAAACTGAGGTTGAGTGGATTTGACTCAGTAGAAATGACAAAAACAGAGATAACTTAAGTTTGATTGATGTTGTCTCAGGTAGACGATAGAAAAGTGGGTTTACTGAAGGTTTGTGAAGATGGCCAGTGTGCATAAAGAGGGCCGTCATGACTCGTAGAGGATGAGTAAAAGTGACAATAAAATAGCACAATCTGGCCAAGCTTACACTCGGTGTACATATGAAGTAAACCGTGGTAGTTTGTGTTTCGCAAGAGGAGTCTTTGAGCACAGAGACACTGAACCACTCCAGACTCTGAATCCAGGACACAGGGGTTCAGTGAATGTGGTTTTGAAGGTGTGGAGGTGGATCAGAGAGTCAGAGGAGGAGACTCTGTAGAAGGACAGAATGCCAGCAGGATGGTTCACATACACTCCTACTCTGTGAGAGATGGAGGAGGGAGGTAGAGGGGTGATCGTCTCTGTGTTGTTGTGCCAGACAGAGTAACGATCATCAGAGCAGCTCAGACACCAGGACTGATCGTTGCCTCCAAACCTGGACTCCCTGTTGTATCCTCGTCTCCCGATCCCTCTGTAGGCCACTGCTATGTCAGCCTTTCCATTCCACTCGACCTCCCAGTAACAGCGACCAGTCAGACCATTTCTACACAGCAGCTGACAGAAGATATCAAATCTCTCTGTGTGATCGAGATATAGCTGCTGCTCGTTCACCGCTTCCACTCTCTTGTTGTTGTCAGACAGTTTGAGGTTTCTGTGTGCTGAGTTTGGGTCCAGAGTGACTTCACAGGCATCTGATGGAGAAAGAACATTTAATAAAGAAGCAGCTTACCATCTATAAAACTGACAGGTTTACTATTATTTACTTTAAAACGATTTCCCGGTGGTATGTAGGGCTCTTTGTATTGGCAAATAAGCACTAGTTGTTCTAATTTAAGATATTTTTGACCACTCCTCTAACCGAATTGGCACAGTTCAGTTAAATTTGTTGGCTTTCTGATGCAGACTTGTTCCCTTATTACAGTCCATAGGTTCCTGATGAGGTTTAAATGTACCAACCTAGTTGCTGTGAATTTGCATACAGCACACATAGTAAGTCCATCACCAGATTTCTCCTCTACCCCCTAACATATCTGGGACCTTTTCCAGTGTAAACATGTCACGATTTTACAATAGTGAAGTGCTCTAGTGGTGGAACTAGCTTGGTGAAACTCAAATAGTTTCAGCCAAACTGACTGACAATAAAACGCAGAGGAGGAGCAAAACACAATAAGTGCAGAGGAGTCAGGAAGTGGAAGGAGCATCTTGAGATGCTTCTGTTGAGGAGGAAGAGTTGGAGGTTTCAGGATGAAACCTGCCCATCTCTGTGGCTGAGGTCAGTGAATTAAGTTAAAAATCTAACCTGCCATCAAAGGTCTAGACCCACCCTGAGATGTCAAGGTGTTGGTTGTTCATGGATTTTCTGGATTCATTGTTGCACAAGACCAACAAGACTTCAAATGTTCTCTGTAGTTATTATGAAGCAAACATCTATGCACACTTACATTTCCTGAGGCCAGGCTGCAGCCTCTGCTTTCCACTAAAGTCCACACTGGAAGAAAATACACAGTCAGACAAGCATACTTTCTTTGAATAAGAAAACAGGAACAATGAAATTACACACTTTATGCAATGATTATCCAGGCCTATCGAGGCAAGAGAGTAGGAAGAGTTAATTTTATTCGTTGCACTCTTTCTGTCAGTTTTTGTGTGAATCAGTCTCATTCAGTTTCATTTGTTCTGTGTCATTGTTCTATGACGGCACCCTTAAGTGTAGCCATTCAGCAAAAACAGAAACCTAGCAAATGCTTGCTTTGGGTTGTTCGTCTGAAAATACCTGAGAGTGTCCAGCCTCCAGCATGGATCCTGTAGTCTAGCAGAAAGCAGCTTCACTCCTGACTCTCCTGGATGGTTGTAGGTCAGGTCCAGCTCTCTCAGATGGGAGGGATTGGAGCTCAGAGCTGAGACCAGAGAAGAACAACCTTCTTCTGTGACCAGACAACCTGACAGCCTGCAAACACAAAGTAGGCTAGGTCTCTCACATTGTCCCATAACAACAGATTCTCTGCCCAACATCAGGTTCACTGGGATGTGGTCCTCCTGTTACAATAAGCTCCATCCAGTGCTGGCCAGAAAGAGCTTTTCTTTGACAGAATCATCCTCTCCTGTTTTTCTTGTGTAGTGAAAGAGCTTAGCTATTGGCTTGCAAAATTTTTCTGATGCCTTGTCCAGATTTACCCGTACTTTCTTTTTAGGGTTGTTTGGTTTATTGTTTTGGACTTGATTTAACCTCCATTCACACTCTTTATAAAGAAATAATGAAAGAGTTCACACTAGCAAACGATCTACTCACATTCTTCTAAGACTGCATTGTTCCTCTTTCCCCTAGACCAGGACAGGAATGTACAAAAACATGAACCATATTTGCACCTGAAAATGTAATAATTTAATTTATGAAGAGTTTCTTTTTGTCCGTAAAACTAAGGTGTGTCCTTACAATGTGAACATGGAAACAGATTTAAGTCCCATGAAGATAAATAAGACAAACGCACATCAAAATATTACTTTTGCTTGCAGTCATTCCCTAGTCTAGATGTCTAATTTTAGTCCTAATCTAAAAATCAGATCTTCACCTAGAAGTGTCATTGCTTACTTGGATAGTAACACCATCAGTTTAATACAAATATATAAATGTCTCCCGGGTTTAGCTGTATACCAAAAATGAACAATATTTATATAATGACATCTTGACTCACAGAATCCAAGGATCATTCAAATAGTTATTTATTGAAGAAAAAAAAAATACTGACCTGAGAGTTTCCAGTTCACAGTGTGGACTCTTCAATCCATCAGAAAGCAGCTTTACTCCTGAATCCTGCAGGTCGTTGTTACTCAGGTCCAGATCTCTCAGACTAGAGGACTGAGAGCTGAGAACTGAGGACAGAGCTTCACAGCTTCTCTCTGAGAGGTTACAGCTGCTCAGCCTGAGAAAGAATCAGTAATAAACAAGACAAGTTTTAAATGTATTCTCCATCAATTAATGAATAACATACTAATTTTGAGAAGGTCGTTAGCCATCAACCTACAGAGCTTTGTTGGAGGCTTTGACCACTGGCAGCAGCTTCAGAAGAGCCTCCTCTGAAGCAGAGTATTTCTTCAGGTCAAACACACCCAGATGTTCTTCTGATGACAGTAAGATGAAGACCAGAGCTGACCACTGAGCAGGAGACAGTTCATCTGTGGAGAGACGGCGTAATCTCAAAGACCATTGGATCTCCTCCACTAGAGAACGATCATTCAGTTCATTCAGACAGTGGAACAGATTGATGCTTCTCTCTGCAGACAGATTCTCATTAAGCTTCTTCTTGATGTACTCAACTGTTTCCTGATTGGTCTGTGAGATACTTTCTGCCCTTGTCAGCAGGCCTCGTAGGAGATTCTGATTGGTCTGGAGTGAAAGACCCAGGAGGAAGCGCAGGAACAAGTCCAGGTGTCCATTTGGACTCTGCAACGCCTCGTCTACAGCTCTCTGGTGGACATGTTTAAGTGTAGGTTTTTCTTCAGATGTGTTTGGCTTCTTGGAAATTGTTTGTTGTTCTTCCATCAGGTTGATTCCAGACTTGATAAAGGTCTGATGGACATGAAGAGCAGCCAGAAACTCCTGAAC
>NW_007578905.1:185668-200118 GCF_000690725.1 Stegastes partitus | reverse complement strand
ATCATTGACCTCTGCAGTCCCTCCCTCTGTGATGTAGAGCTCTGTGTAGATCTGGTTCAGAAGAGTTGGGTTTCCTGCTTTAGCGATCCCCTCAAACACACACTGGAACTTCTTCTTCAATGTTGATTTCAGTCTCTGACGGCACACAGTAGCACTGGTTCCTGAAGGAACACAAAAAATAAAGTGTAAAAGCTGCAATAAATCTGAATGCTGACGACAAACACGTGCCTGCATTTTGTCACGGTGAATTCTTCAACTAGATATGTATGTCTAAGTCTGCTTTTTCTGAAGAAACATAACAAGACGTTCATTTTCCTTATATTGGCAATTAAGTAATGTTTGTAATTTAGGTTGATAATGTCGTCAGTGTTGCATCCAAGTCTTACTGCTCTGCAGACAGTCAGCCAGCTCCTCCTGCTTCATTCTCCTCAGGAAGTGCAGCGTGATCTTCAGGAATGACTCTCTGCTGCTCCTCCTCTGATCTTCATCCTCACCCTCCAACATCTCCTCCTCCTCCTCCTTCTGACTCTCTAAGCATTCTGGGTAATCTGGACTCAAAACCTTCTGGATCTTCTTCAGCTCATTCCTCACATAACTGATGATGTTTTCCTCCAGCAGCTGGAATGAAACATTTAAACTTGAGTTCACAACAGAAGACAACACTGAATAATGTGTGTAGCTCAGCAGCTTGTTCACTAGTGTCTGTGTGTGTGTGTGTGTGTGTGTGTGTGTGTGTGTGTGGGTAATGTCCGGTTTAACCTGCATGGTCCTCATAACCAAGGGTTTTGCTATATTTGTGTATGTGTGTGTGGGTAATGTCCACATAAACAAGGAGTGTCCTCATAAGTCACCATTGTGCCTGGAAACGCCTCCACCCGACCCGTCCCCATAATCCTGTAGAATGTCAAGTCATTATATCTCTGCAGTCTTTTACTACAAATTCTAAGAAGACTGAAATTTTCCTTTTTTTTTTTTTTTTCCAAGCAGTTTTCTGTTTCCTACGTGTCTCTAAGACGAAGGCAAAAATGGGTCCATATAAACCACATTTTAAACTGGTTTGGAAAATGTGGGCCCATAAACCACCCAAATATGTATACGTGTGTGTGTGTGTGTGTGTGTGTGTGTGTGTGTGTGTGTGTGTGTGTGTGTGAGAGAGAGGATGGGAAAGTTGAAGAGAATTTAAAAGTGTTTAGCATTTAGATTGTGATGGTTAAAGAGAGCAGTAGCAGCTGTGATTTAACATTTACACACCAGAAATAAGGCATTCAGGTCTGGGCTGTGCCGCTGGCCAGAATGACCGCTGAGATCCTCCAAGTTTTTTTGATAAATACTGTTGAGAAAACAGACACACAAAAGTTGTTCTGTCATAATAAGTAGAATGTGAACTCAGACTCAGGACTTGTTTAAGTGCACTGTTTAAGTATGTTGAGCTTTCTGATTTGTCTCATTTGACTCCCAGCTGCTGCTGCAGACTGTAGAACATTAACAAGAAAAAGAGTCACTATCCATATTTACATACTATTGTGTGTGTGTGTGTTTTAAGTATTTATTCTTTAAAATTAGTTTAATCATGTTAAAGTCATGTGACGTAATCAGTGCATCCCACACTGTAGATTTTTTCCCTGTTGTTAACACGTATGAACGAACGAACACCAATTGTTTTTGAAACAGTGCGCACAGCTATAGGGTAATAGACATGAACAACACCAAACGTAAAATTCATTAAATACGTTAAATACTAGAGTGTAATAAACATGCTGTTCCCTCTGAACTGTCAGTCACAATCTTTCCACATTTCAGCACCTACTGTACACTGGTCCACAGGTTTGTCATACCAGAAAACTCAATGAAAAAAAAAAAACACAAATTAAATTAACAATAACACTTTTTTTTTTTAATTTGAATTTTCATAATTAGTCTTTTGTAGTTTGTATTTATTTTGATTATAATGTTGCACCACTTGAATGCTACTTTTCTAGTCAGTAGAGAAGCATTATAACAAGATTTTCATTGTGTTTTCTACAGTATACTTTGTATGTCTGGCAAGTTGGAATCCTTGAAACCCGTCAAAAATGGCAACAAACATCAACCAACACAACCAGTGTTTGAATGCAACAAATGTCTTTATGTGAACGTTGGCAAGCACATAAAGCCTACAGTGTAGAATAAACTCTATTCACAAAGACAAATGTCTCAATTTGAACTGCAACCAGCACTTGTCAGATCATTGGAGATCCTTCTTCTGAGTCTGTCAACTTTTAGTCTTGATAATATCTTCATGTGTGCGAAAGATGTCTCTTTGTTTGAGTATGAAAGCCTTACCTTTGATCAAAAGAACGATGTCCCTCTTTGAAGACAGTAGGTCGATACATTGAGTAGTCACTCTTGATGAGTTCAGGAGAGCGAGGTGTCTGGTAGATCCTGATAGAAACACAAAACTGATTATTTCAAGCTTAAGAGAAAGTCATCCATCGACAAGTATACTTTATGTACCTTTATGATGTATTTGTAGAGTGTCGACCGATGAGGCAAAACATAACCCCCTACTCAATGCCCTGTTGGTTCTTCTTGTGCCACTAAAACAAGAGTCCTGAACTCTACCAGATCTCTGAAGGGGCCCTGAAGTATCAGGCTCCAAGATGTTAGAGTAGAGGTGGAGTTTCCATGGATCAGACATGTTCCATTATATCCTCCATCATCCTGTAGCTGGTTTCTGGTCTGTATACTGGCTGTATATCCAACATGCTCGCTACAAGAGCAAACTGTTTGCTTAGTGTCTGATTAACTTGTCTTGTAATATTGTTAAGAGATAATCACCATTTTTTGTATCATCTCTGAGTGCTTAGAGTGTTTTTGTTTTTTTTCCTCACAAGTTAGACTCTGAGAGGAGATACTGTCATTCCTCATGTTTGAACAAGCAATGCAACTGCACGAGTATTCAGTTCTTACACTTCATCAGCAGAGTGATGCCTCCTATTGAAGACAGTAGGCCGATACATGGAGTTGTCACTCTTCATGGAAACACCACTTGGTTTGGGAGAGACTGCTCTCTGCTGATGGACCCTGGTAGAAAAAGTAAAAATTACATTGTCTCATTTTGTTTCAGTGAGTTGAAAGGACATAAAAATACAGTGTAACAACATTCGAAACAAACCCGAAATCCAAATCCAAACTGTCGCATCATCTAGCATAGACTCAAGAAAGCAGCTTCCAGTAATAAGAGCCTGGACAGCAATGAAAAAATAACAAGCTTCAAGAAACACTATTGATAAGCTCAGACAGCTCATGAACAAATTTATTCCATTTGTCCACTGCCAAAATATAATGAAGCCTAAAATGTCTAAAATTAATTTACACTTTGCACTAATCTTGACCTATTTTTCTCTAACGTCTTTGAACTGAGCTGCAAGGTGGCTCGGTGGTTAGCACCATTGCCTCGCAGTAAGAGGGTTGTCGCTTCGCATCCCGGTGAGGACACCTGAGATCTTTCTGCGTGGAGTCTCCATGTTCTCCCCGTGCAGTGTGGGTTCTCTCTGGGTTCTCTGGCTTCCTCCCACAGTCCAAAAACATGTTGAGGTTAATTAGTGATTCTAAATTGTCTGTAGGTGTGAATGTGAGTGTGCTTGGTTGTCTGTCTCTAAGTGTAGCCCTGTGATAGACTGGTGACCTGTCCAGGGTGTCCCCTGCCTTCACCCTGAGTCAGCTGGGATAGACTCCAGCCCCCCGTGACCCTAGTGAGGATTAAGCGGTGTATAGATAATGGAGATAAAGGATGGATCTTTGAATAAAGTTATCATGTCTCTCTATGTATATGAGGATTGTGCTCTTACTCTTTATCAGATGAGTGGCTTTCATCTTTAAAGGCAGTAGGTCGATACATGGAGTTGTTGCTCTTCATGGACACACAGCTGGGTTCAGGAGAGTCTGCTACACGCTGATGAATCCTGAAAAGAAAAATATCAAATCTGATCACATTAATAATATTTAAAACCAAGAGTACATCATCTGCATGATCTTGTTGGATACTAAAATACATTTTGCAGTAATGAACAGTTAGAGATGTTCATCTGACCTCTGAGCTTTGGTCTGGTTCTCATGTTCCCTCCACAGAGTGGTTTTAGAGGGAGGGACTCCCTCCTCTCTGTCCTCACACTGATCCATAGCAGAGCCACACCTTCACACAAACACAACAACATTCACGTCACAGGACACATTAATTGTCATCACTGTCACTGACATGGCATGTGATTTTGAATTAAACTGTTATGGAAGCATCTTCACAAGTGTTCTCAGACTTCTGGATGATACTACTTAAAGTAGTGAAAACAGTTTACATGCACTTAAACACTGTGCATAACATTGAGTTTCCAATGACTCCTGTAACGGAATTTTCTACAATGGAATCAGTGAAACCCACAAAATACATTCATGCATTTTAGCTCTTTCACAGATTTATTGTCGGTCTTCTGGAAATATGACAAAATATCAAAAAAATACATTGACTGCAGCTGCTGACTCCTCTAACCCAATTTAAATAGGGCTCATTTGATATAGTTATTAGACTTGGTCACAAACACTACAATGGGAAAGTCTGAGGAGCTCAATAAACATCTAAAAAAGTAAATCATCAACTTGACCAAGTCAAAAAGTCACATGGAACCTTTTCAAAGCTGCTACCAATCTCAAAATCAACTGTATAAATAGTTACTTGTAAGTATAAAGTGCACGATACAGTTGTGTTACTTCGACCATCAGGAGGAAAACACAACTATTGTCTGCTGCTGAGAGACAAATGGTCAGGATGGTCAAGAGTAGACTAAGAGTCACCAAAAAGGCTGCTGTGCAAGAAATAAGTCCTTTCTCTAGAAGAAGCACCTTAAAGCTCGACTGAAGTTTGCTGCTGGACAACAAAGGCCTTCTGGAGGACATTCCTATGGTCAGATGAAACACAAATTAAGCCATTTGGCTACAAAGACCAGAAATATATTTGGAGGAGAAAAGATGAGGCCCTTAAACCCTAGAACACCCTACATACTGTAAAGCATGGTGGTGGTAGTATTATGCTCTGGGGCTGTTTTGCTGCCAGTGGAGCTGCTGCTTCACACAAAGTAAATAAAATAATGAAGAAGGAGGATTATCTCCACATTCTTCAGGAAACCTAACGTAATTTGCCAGATCGTTGGGTCTTGGATTTTAAGAGGCCAATAAGCACAAGCATACATCAAATGTAGTAAAGACTTTGCTAAATCCAACCATAATTAAGGTTTTAGACTGGTGACACACTTACCAGGCCCTACAACTGTTTCTTCAGCCTCTAGGAGGGTAAAACATTAACTCAACTGAACACCTGAGGAGAGGAAAACAGGTCAAATGCACCTTGGTCCAGACGATCTGTCCCTCTCTGCAGTTTTCTGACTTAGTAGCATATTTTCAATAAAACTGTTGTTGCTTCTGGGAGCTGTTGCATTACTGTAAAACATTGTTCCACACTTATTTAAAGTAAAGAACTAAACTTTTATCCGTAAGCAAATTTAAAAGGATATGTTTTTCTGTTTTAACGACATGAACTGGAAGTTTTTAATCATCACAGTCAGAATAACATTGATTAAAAGTGTGTTTGTACATGAGAGCAACTGAGAGCAAATAGATTCATTCACTTAATCCAACCATTTGTGTGACTCGTCTCTTAAGCTGGAAAAATAATTCTGGTCATGTTTCTACTATGTACCTGTGGCCATAGATGGTTAAATCACTCTCCTTTAGCACAAATACAAATTCTTTTCTTTTGAGCACCAGGTAGATGGAACAGGCAATCTTCTTAAGAAACTACATCACAGCATGATCAGACATGTCCAGATTTCATACCTGCTCAGCTCACTTCAGATCAGCTTGCAGACACTTTCCACCTTCATGTGTCGAGGAAACATTCGGAGAAAAGAAGCCGCTCAGTCTCCCTCGTCAGTCCAGTCGTCTGTTTGCATTTAATCTGAGGAAACCGTCACACCCTCATAAGTTTTGAGTCCAAGTGTAATAAACACCAGGGCGACATAAAACCATTTTAACCTGTGGCAGGTTCTCAGCAGTCAGGGGTATTCGTTTCCTCGTTCTTTGAAGGTCTAAATTCTTTTATTGTAACGTGCAGCAATAAACAACTTATCAGTGCAATCAAAGTCTGAGTTTGCTGTCTCTTCCTTGTGCTGTTCTGTTTGCAGAATATACTCATTCAAATGCTCGCATCTATTTATACATACATAGATATTAAATATACAAAAAGCAATGTAATAGGTAGTGCAAGATTGCCATTGGTCCTTTGGACTGTGATAATCTGGAAGTGTCAATCAGTTTTATGGCCTGGGGGGAGAAACTGTACTCAAACCTTGAGGCTCTATATAGTGAAGTGTCACTTACTTGCCTCATATGATCATCTATTAGTGTGTCTGATAAAGATTTTTGAGACAAAATTGCATGTTTTCTTAAGTGTACTAATTTTCCAAACAACCATCTCCAGTGCGTCACAGAGCAGATGGTGTAGTTCTACCATCTGTCCACTAGATGCTGCTGATGAGCAGTTTAAGAACTTAATATGTGCAATGAAATTCACAAACATCCGGCTGGAGGTCACTAAATTCTGCTCTAAGTCAGTCACATCCTGCAGGTGATTCACGTATTAACACAAACATTTTAGAAAAATTCTGTAATAAAAGACTTTAAAGCAATGTGTTCATTCAGATTCAGTCGACTCATCATCAAGTGAAAACAATCAGCAGATGGTTTGAACAACTCCACACAACTACAATCAAGCAGCAGCACCGAACAACTCTGAATATCTCCACCAATGATCAGAATTATTCATGATACAAAACTGTGCACATTTTGGATGAAGATATGTTTTCAATGTTTATTTTGATGTCACACTATTCCACAGTCATTTCCAACCTACAGTTTAAGAGGAGCTGCATTTTTACTACCATTTGTGGCTCTATGACAGGATAGTGACAACGATGGGAATGGTTTTTCACTAATGCAGAAGACGGCTGGAGAGGTTTTATTGGAGAAGCTGCGAGAACTTAAGAGGCTTCAGCATCGAGACTTTTGTTTACCAAGAAACCCCCTAAACCGGCAGAAGGAGCACGTCTGAAGAGCGGATTGCTGTATGTGATCTTGTTCATGAGTGATGGAAAATGGAGTGTGAGATGGACGGGTAGCTTGGCATTAGCAGTATTGTGGGCATTGTACTGGACCATCGTGATGAGGAGGAAATTGAGCCGGAGGGCAAAGCTTTTGATTTACCATTTGATCTACAGTCCAAACCCTAACCTATGATCATGAGGCCAGTAAAACTGGCAACCCAGTGCCAGGATGAGGAGAATCTGGGAGTCACGGTTTGAGTTTGAACCCAAGCACAGACATGAATCACAAGAACGATGACAATACCCCATTTCCTTGCCGTTCTCTGACCTGCCTGCCTTCTCCAAGCTGTTGCTGCATGACCACTGCATCAGAACACGAACTGATACAGTGAACACTATACAAACAAAAGCCCAGACTATAGACTAGGGAACTTAACTGGGAGAACAGGGCTGAGAATAAGCTGGTAGGACTTTATGTGGCAGTGAAAGGTGTGTGAGTGGAGGGTGGAATCCAGCAGCGTAATGGAGGATCGAGAAAGCAGGTGTACCTGATGGCTTTGTTCACGTCAGTAGGTCTTGATGTGTGGAACATGCAGTGGAATCTGATCTGAATTACCAGTGAAAGGCCATTTTGGGGATCTAGTCAAGGAATGTTGCAGAGAAGACAGTCAGACACTGCATGGTTGTCTGAACCAGGGTTTTATAGGCTTGAGTGCTATTTACTGGCAGGTGAGTGAAGCAGTTCAGTCACACACACAGGCAGAGGGAGAGAAGGAAAGGAAGATGAGAGACTACCAGCAAATCAGGGGTTGGGGCAGGAATCATGACACTCTTCTTTTATTTGACGCTTTAAATTTGAATCATGATCAAAATCCATCAGCAAATCTGATTTCCTCCACCCGAGGAACTCCCTCATTCATACATTAATTACATCTTGTCAGATATCGGACTCTTTAACACCAATCTGTGTTGTGTGGGAGACAGAGCCTTCAGTGCTGCTGCGCCTCTTGAAATACCCTTCCTGCCTCAATCTGCAATACTGAGTCCATTCAGTTTTTTAATCTTGACTTTAACCATTTGTTCAGGTTTCTTAGTCACCTGAAGGCATCATGATTTCTGTTATTACTGCTACTACAAATCACTTCCACTGACAAACGGAAGTAGCGACTTCATCTTTTTATTGTTCTCACATGGGAAAGTTGTTTTTATCACATAGCAATACAGAGCAAATCATAGAAAAACAATACAGATATTTACTATATTTAAAATCATATATACACGAGACATGATGAAACACATTTCAAAGCAAACAGACACAAAAATCTAAGATTTTTCACAGTTCATCTACTTGATCAGTTATCTTCTCTTTTAACAGTTTCTTAAATGCTGAATACCCAGTTAGTGACAAATATTATTTAAATAACACAAGAATTAAGCAGATTTTATACATTTTATTTTGTACATTTGTATAGTGCAGTGACACTGAAGAACAGTCTATGGACAGTTGGCATGTTTCAGGTAAGGTCTGCTAAATATCAAATACATTGGCATTAAACCAACTAATGGTAACTTAGTAGCTGCGTGTTGTAGTAGGTGTTTTATTCAGCAGTGCTGGGTGTGCAACGTGACGTTACTATTAAATAGGAGACTTGGAGGCTGCAGATGGATCCTTCTGGACTCTTTTGGCTCTCAAATGGCTCTTCATTTGGTACCAATTCCAGCTTTGATGATTCAGCTAAATTTAGCAATATCTTATACTTAATCCAATAAGTTCCACAACATCATTCTTTTACAGTTGTTTTGTATAAAAACATGAATGTAAAACAATCAAACAGTGTTACACACGTGTATTAAATGACGTCCGTCATCACTCATGACTGGTCACATGACACATCAACACAACATTCAGTATGTGCAATGAGCATCTGCAAACGGATCATCCTTTTACTCTGTCTTGCATTAATTAACAAATAAAGACTAAGAAAGAAGAAGTTCACATAGTGATCATAGTCAACTTGTTTGTGATCAAACACATCATTAGTAAAAAACTACCTTCTCTGCTCAAAACTACCTTCGGTTCATACAGATACTTTTGCATAATGAAATAAACATCACAACAATGGCTAACTGCAAACCCAGTTTGTTCTTTGTACACCAAAATGTTTGTTGCTCTTGCACCAGGATACACTTAATAATCATCCACTATACATTTGTCAAGTTAAGTGGGTATTGTAGAAAGAAAAAAAAAGCTGCACAGTGAGGCACAGGATTACTCATGGATGTTAAACGTGTATCTGTATATTGTTCACTGAATTTGAATGCTGATTTCCCTGAGGTCTTGTACCGAAGGGATTAATAAAGTTATATTCTAATTCTAATTCTAAACTAGATTAACTGAACATTAAATTAATGTGCAATATGCATGGCAAAAAGTAGAGACAGAACCAAACGATCAAATGTATCTGAAACAGAAAAGATGGAACAGACACAATATGTAATTGCATAAAATGACACAACTGTTTACTGTCTCAGACTTAGAGCATTCCACTGTTTGACCTTCAGGCCGCGATACAGATGCAAGAAATTTTCCAGGTTGTTCAACAGTTTGTAGAGCATCCTCCTCTCCACAGCCAGCTCCAGAGAAGTTCACAGCACAGTGCCAGCCTTCCTGATCATATTGTGAGTGTCACCGGCTACAGTGTGAGCGAGGTCTCGTATGGATTAAACAGACATTCCTCAGTCAGCAGGGTGACTGCAGCAGTCTCTGGACATATAGTCACTGAACCACTCCAGACTCTAAACCCAGGATACAGAAGCTGAGTGAATTTGGTGCTGAAGGTGTGGAGGTGGACCATTGTATCAGAGGAGACTCTGTAGAAGGACAGAATTCCAGCACGACGGTCCAGATAAACTGCTACTCTGTGAGAGATGGAGAAGGGAGGGAGAGGGATGATCGTCTCTGTGTTGTTGTGCCAGACAGAGTAACAATCATCAGAGCAGCTCAGACACCAGGACTGATTGTTCCCTCCAAACCTGGAGGTCCTGCTGTATCCCTTCCTCCTGATCGTGATGTAAGACACTGCTATATCAACCCTTCCTCTCCACTCGACCTCCCAGTATCGGCGCCCAGTCAGACCGTTTCTACACAGCAGCTGACAGAAGGTATCAAATCTTTCTCGATGATCAGGATACGGCTGCTGCTCGTCCGCTGCTTCCACTCTCGTGTTGTCAGACAGTTTGAGGTTTCTGTGTGCTGAGTTTGGATCCAAAGTGATTTTACAGGCATCTGATGAAGAAAGAACAGACAATAATAAAGCAGTTTATCATCTAGTGCAACAGACAGGTTTATAATTTGAAGAGTTCATTTGCAAAAACAGATAACTCCATTTTTGTTGATTTTCAGAAAACTTAGTTTTTTGGTGTTTGCTTGAGATAATATCAATCAAACTGGATTAAGCAGAGAAAGAACAGGATCATTACTAAGTGGTCTAAAGTCCTCTTTCTAGATGAAAGTAAATGTTTCATTTCTTAGGGTTAGCTGTTATCAGCAACAAATAAAGGCTTGAAATATTTCCATTTATGTGTACTGAGTCTAGAATAAATACAATTTTCACTTTGAGCAATGTCTGATGAAAAGTATTGAACTTTTTCCACCATGTTCTAATTATATGAGACGCACCTGTTGTAAGCCATTCTAATCCCAGCAAACATCTGCACTGAACAGAAGTTTGCTGTTTGTTTGGGTTTATTCAGGGTAAACACATGCACGGCTACATAATCATACTGGATAATATGTTATCAAATCAGGTTGATAGTATAATGTTGTACATGTATTTGATGTAAAGAGAACCATTCCTTTGTGGCATGTAAGGCTAAGTGGTGGCCACAATATGCCTATCTAAAAAATGATTCACTAGGTCTTTAAATATGCTCCCAGACCTGTGTTTTTGTGTATGTTTTGTGGAATTTGTCCTTTTATTTCTTAGATACATTGAATGCGTTGTTTACTACAACAACTCATTCAAAAGAGAAAAGCCTACTCATAGAGTCCTCCTAATTCAAAACTGTTGTAATGTCTGATCCAGATAAAACATGCATCTTCGGCATAAATTGGGAGGAAGTGCAAGCCAGTTACACTTTGTATAGATGTAGTATAGGAACTTACATTTCCTCAGACCAGGAGTTAGCTTCTGCTCTCTATTACTGTCCACTCTAGAAAACAAAACACAATTAGAGAAGTACAATCTTTTTGAATATGGAAAAAAAATGCTGCATTCTTCTCAATGATGTTTAATGCAACAATAATCCTAACTGCTGTTTTTAAAGGTATCACTAGATTTCTAATTAACTTCTTGTTTAATGGTCACCTTCTGAAAAACTTCTCCCTACACCTTTTGTTGGAACAAGAGGCCCAAATTCCAACAGTTTTTATAATAACATGCAAAATGACTGCCATACCCACTTGGTGGGAAATTTGGAAAAAGGAGTTTCGCCTTTTTTCTTTTGCCTTTGAAAGAGAGAAAAAAAAGTGCATGCATTTCCTGCATTTGTGGAAGTCATCATGTCCTGCCTCTCTCCATGACAGCAGACTTTTCAAACAGCCTTCAAGTGCAGCCCTTCAGTCCATGAGGAAACATTTTTGACTTTATACATGTGAGACACTCTGTATCAATATGTTTTTCAAGAATGTTCCACCTTTTGGTCATTGCTGTTATGACTGAACTATGTGAGAGCGTCGTGTCCGTCCATACCTGAGAGCGCCCAGTCTCCAATAAGGATCGTCCACTCCAGCAGAAAGCTGCTTTACTCCCGGCTCCTGCAGCTGCAGGTTGTTGTTACTCAGGTCCAACTCTATCAGATGGAAGGGGTTGTAGTTCAGAGCTGAAGCCAGAGAAGCACAACCTTCTTCTGTGACCAGACAACCTGACAGCCTACACACACACACACACACACACACACACAGATACACACACACACAGATACACACACACACACATGCACGGTTAAAGCTGAGAGGAAGGGGGCAGTAACTGGAAATAAACAATCATGCAACTGCTCTACGCAGATGATTATCACTTAATGCAACCCCAGGGACTAAATGGTGAAGCCAATGTGGAATTGCCTGCAGTTCCTTAAATAGCCACTTGAGGCTGCTTCCAAAACCAAGTCAATCCATTCACACTCTTCCACTGTCAGCAAAGAACAATACATTTGCCTGGCTGCAGTGGACATCTCTGCCTGTTGCTGCTGACCATCCCTTTCTGGACACTGTCCACCCATCCACCACGCCCCGACATGCATGACAACCCGATGGCCGTGCGTTGAAGACCCATCTATTGCTGCTTGCAGCTTTGCAGCGTTGAATTAACAGATGTGCCTTGTCAAGGGTTGATTTGTGGAACTGCTTGCCTTCTTAATGTGTTTGATACCATCAGCTGTGTTGTGCAGAGGTAGGGTTGGTATAGTCCCATTTGACTACTGTTGTAATCCACAGTATGGCAAGAACCAATCAGCTCAGTAAGGGGAAATGACTGAGAGAAGGGGAAGTGTTGTTGCATAAACAATTTAGCTTATTGACTTATTTCAAGGCTTTTATAGTATCAGAATGCAATCCCAGAAACACAGTCTGATAACACAAGCGACACACAGTCTGCTAAGTGTCAGCATGGCAGCTGATTAAAATAACAATCTAACGTGACTAATCGGCGCTCACATTTACAGCATTCAGATAGCAGCGTTTAGTGTCAGCACTGTTGTCTCGTGACTACAGCAGATCAGACAACATAAAACAAACAACTCCCTTTTGAAACGTAACCCACTTCAGGCCGCTCTGTTTGGAGAAACCCTTAGTGCCACTCTCGATTCCATCACCTTTGGTTATTGATTTGCAACCATATGTAAACCAACTAATATTCACTTCTGTATTTACATTCCTACCCTCTGACCATCTGGATTAAATGTTATACTCTGCAAATGTTGTGGGCTGGCTTACCTTCAGAGACTCACACTTTATGTTAGTAAGCCCCCCGTATGCCGGAATACCAATAAAGCGCCACGCTACAGAAAACTTTGCATGAGGTTTAAGAGCAAATGTCTTCACCGTGCCTGCCAAACACAGCTCTTAGTCACAGTTCCTTCATTTACACTAATATGTAAGATATTCAAGATTTCCTCAGGTCGCTATGTTTCAAATGCTAAAAATCTAACAGAAGAAAGTGTTCACTGACATAAAACTACGTGTAGTGCAGAATGTATTACTCACTTGCTATTGATTTGAAAACACACAGCTGTATTCTGACCTGAGAGTTTCCAGTTCACAGTGTTTACTCTTCAGTCCAGCAGAAAGTAACTTCACTCCTGAATCCTGCAGGTTGTTGTTACTCAGGTCCAGATCTCTCAGACTAGAGGACTCTGAACTGAGAACTGAGGACAGAGCTTTACAGCTTCTCTCTGACAGGTTACAGCTGCTCAGCCTGAAACGTAAAATGTACAAATTTGACAACATTGATCAGGAATAATGTGGCTGTGTACTGTGTCATCACTTTGCTGTGAGTAATAGTTACTTAAATTTGTCTGTGCATGTTTGTGTTTGACATTCAGCTTCAATAGATAAGTGCATCATTGAACTGGTCTACAGTGTTTATTCAGATTGTTAAATGTATTTTGTTTTACCATGTTTTACTGGTAACAAAACAAAAACAGATTAATGGGAAAACTTCTGTTTTGATGAAACTGAAAATTACTCACATAAATTACTTTTTATGTAATATGCTCATACTTAACACGCACCCAAGAGTTTCCAGTTCACAGTGTGGACTCTTCAGTCCAGCAGAAAGTAGCTTCACTCCTGAATCCTGCAGATCGTTGTTACTCAGGTCCAGATCTCTCAGACTAGAGGACTGAGAGCTGAGAACTGAGGACAGAGCTTCACAGCTTCTCTCTGAGAGGTTACAGCTGCTCAACCTGAAGAAGAATTAATAAAGAACACAAACAAAAACTTTCATTTGTCATGTGCAAAGTGAAACAAACATAAAGTGGTTCATTAATCCACCTACAGAGCTTTGTTGGAGGCTTTGATCACTGGCAGCAGCCTCAGAAGAGCCTCCTCTGAAGCAGAGTATTTCTTCAGGTCAAACACGTCTAGTTGTCTTTCTGATGACAGCAAGATGAAGACCAGAGCTGACCACTGAGCAGGAGACAGTTTATCTGTGGAGAGACTTCCTGATCTCAGGGACTGTTGCATCTCCTCCACTAGAGAACGATCATTCAGTTCATTCAGACAGTGGAACAGATTGATGCTTCTCTCTGCAGACAGATTCT
>NW_007578905.1:176982-184930 GCF_000690725.1 Stegastes partitus | reverse complement strand
ATTGGCTGCTGCAGGTCGTGTGGTTATCCAGAGGCGAGCAGAGGGAAGCAGTTTCCCCCTGATGAGGTTTGTCAGCAGCACATCCACTGAGGTGGACTCTGTAACATCAGTCAGGATCTCATTGTTGTGGAAGTCCAGAGGAAGTCGACACTCATCCAGACCGTCAAAGATGAACAGAACCTGGAGGTGTTGAAAGCTGCAGATTCCTGCTTCTTTGGTTTCAGTGAAGAAGTGATGAACAAGTTCCACCAAACTGTACTTTTTCTCTTTCAGCACATTGAGCTCTCTGAAAGTGAATGGAAATGTGAAGTGGATGTCCTGGTTGGTTTTGCTTTCAGCCCAGTCCAGAGTGAACTTCTGTGTTAAGACAGTTTTCCCAATGCCAGCCACTCCCTTTGTCATCACTGTTCTGATTGGTTCATGTCTTCCAAGTGAGCCTTTAAAGATGTCCCCTTGTCTGATGGTTGTTTCTGTTCTGTCTGGTTTTCTGGATGCTGTTTCAATCCGTCTCACCTCATGTTCATCACTGACCAATGCAGTCCCTCCCTCTGTGATGTAGAGATCTGTGTAGATCTGATTCAGAAGGGCTGAGGTTCTTGCTTTCGCGATCCCCTCAAACACACACTGGAACTTCTTCTTCAGGGTTGATTTCAGTGCCCATTGGCACACAGTGGAGCTGATTCCTAAGTGAACACAAATTAAAAATTCTGTAGAAGGTAAAGGAAATTTGAATGTTGATGAGAAACACCTGACTGTACTTTGTCAGGGTCAATTCTTCGATGAGTTGTCCACGTCAGAGTCATGCTTGTTACAAGGAGATATACCCACATCTGACATGAATACACAGTAACTCCTACTAATTAATTGGTTTGAAATTTGTCTTAAATTTGTCCAAATTTGAAAATGTAAAGCTCCTATGTGGTTTCTGTTTGTTCACTCCGTCATGTTAAAGCTGTTAAAATCCTCTTACTGCTCTGCAGACGGTCAGCCAGCTCCTCCTGCTTCATTCTCCTCAGAAAGTGCAGAGTGATCTTCAGAAATGAGTCTCTGCTGCTCCTCCTCTGATCTTCATCTTCACCCTCCAACACCTCCTCCTCCTCCTCCTGACTCTCTAAGCATTCTGGGTAATCTGGACTCAGAACCTTCTGGATCTTCTTCAGCTCATTCTTCACGAAACTGATGATGTTCTCCTCCAGCAGCTGGAACAAAACATTTAAACTTGTGTTGACAAAAACAGAAGACATCATTGAATAAGGGCTCCCTGGGGTCTTTCTGAGTGGAGTTTGCATGTTCTCCCTGTGTCTGTGTGGGTTCTCTCCGGGTTCTCCAGCTTCCTCCCACAGTCCAAAAACATGCTGAGGTTAATTAGTGATTCTAAATTGTCCATAGGTGTGAATGTGAGTGTGCTTGGTTGTCTGTCTCTCTATGTGGCCCTGTGATGGACTGGTGACCTGTCCAGGGTGTCCCCTGCCTTCACCCGGAGTCAGCTGGGATAGACTCCAGCCCCCCATGACCCTACACAGGATTAAGTATGTGTATAGATAATTGAATAATGTGTGTCAGACTGAATGCCTGCTGGGTGGTGGTGGCTCAGCATTTTGTTCACTAATCAGCTGTTCAGTCCTGGACTCTTTCTCGCCAAGAGTCAAACTGTCACTGGGCAGAACACCAAGCTCACACTGGTCAGATCAGAGCCTTTCTAAATTTTTCTTCCAAACAATCGGTATGTATGTGTGATTGTGAGTAGCATTGTCATGTCAGTTCGATAAAAGTGCTTTAATTTTTATTTTGTGATGGTTGAAGTGAGCAGCAGTTCCTGTAATTTTACATTTACACACCAGAAATATCGCGTCCAGGTCTGTTTGGTGTTGCTGGGTAGAACGTCCACTGTTGAGAAAGCAGACACAAAGAAGCTGACTGTCATAATAAGGTGAAAAGAAGGTGAAAATAAAAATACAGTCTACATTCATTATTAACAACATTTTAAAGGAAGAACTTAAATTAATTAGTATGTAAGTGCTGGATTGTAGTGGCCTTCTGGTCTGTAGAGGCTGTCTTCTTTAGGTGGCATTTTTGGAGGTAGAAAGTCCATCAGAATGATGTCCTACACTTATGTTTGCTGGTCATCAGCTATAGACATAAAGCACTCCACTCTCAGAAAAACATGGGTTTTAAGTGGTTCTTCTTCAGCTTCTTTGGTTCTAAATACCATAAACAATTAAAGAATCTCTTCACCAAGGGGATGGTTCCCTCCAGGTAAAAGCGTCACTTTTCCAATGCCCATAACATGGCCAGACATTCCAGCTCTTTGGCTGAATGTTTTTTCAGCTGCGTTCAGAGTACAACTACCACAAGCCAGGATTTTCTCATTCCCAAGTCCTGCATGCTGAACCAGTACAGCACCAAGGCCTACTTCACTAGCAGCAATCAAAATGGAAAGTTGATGTTTGGATGTCCCAAAACAGGAGGATTCACCAGATGCTTTTTCAAAGTGTCAAAGGCAGTCTGGCATTCAGGTGACCAACAGAACTGAACTGCCTTTCTTTTCAGGGCATTGAGAGGCTCTGCAACTTCGGAGAAATTTGGTACAAAATGACAGTGCCATCCAGCCATGCCCAGAAATTTCTTAAGGGACTTCCTGTTGATGAACAGTTTGAACAGCTTGAGTTTTCTCAGGATCGACCTGAAATCCTTTTTGAAGATGTACGGAAGAATTTACTTTTCTTCACATTTACTGTAAGGCCTGCCTGTCTGACCTCATCCATCATCGCTTGGATGTCCTTGTAAAGGTGCCTCCAGGGGTGGGACTAGATGCTTATATCATCCAGGTACTCAAAGCAAGTGTATCCCTTAAGTTCTCTAAACACCATTTCCATGGGCCTTGTGATTTCCTGGATGGTAGGGCTGGAAAAGGCATCAATGTGAGTCTTGGTATTTGGCTTTTTGTAATCTACACAGAATGTGGGTTTCCCTGTTTCCCTGGGGACATTGACTACCGGTGAGGCCCCTGTTGAAGAAGATAGTTCTGTCACTATGGGCAGCTATGGCTCAGGTGGTAGAGTGGTTTGTCCACTTGTTTTAACATTGGCAGTTTGATCCCTGGTCCCCCTGCGTGAAGAGGCATCCTTTGGCAAGACTCTGAATGCAAAGTTACCCCCGATGGCAGGCAAGCACATTGGCAGCTCTTGGCATGGCAGCTGTCATGTAGGCCGATGAGCCAGAACATGACCACCCCATGCCCAATACAATGATGGTTCATCTTGTGCCACTAAAACAGTCTCTGAGGTCTGGTGTCTATGAGCCCCCTGAAGCAGTCCTGTGATATCAGGCTCCAAGATGTTAGGCTGCAGTTGGAGCTGCCCTGAAGCAGACATGTTGCTCTATATCCCCCAACACCCTGAGGTCCTGGTCTGTCGGATGCTATCAGGAGCTAATCACCACTGCTGTCTGTCAGGATTGTGTTCTTACTCTTCATCAGTGAACTGGCTCTTGTTTTTGAAGACAACAGGTTGATCCATTGAGTGGCCACACTTCATGGAAACACAGCTGGGTTCAGGAGAGTCTGGTGGATGCTGGTAGATCCTGATAGAAACACATCCAAAATGGATATTAAATGAAAGTATTTTATCTCAATGAACCTGTCTGTGGATAATGTATTTATGACAAAGTCTAATCGGATGTTAGAGGTAAAATGATTCAAGACTATTTAAACCCCAAATTTTTAAGGATGTCTGAACAAAAACAACATAACAGAAAAGCATTGTACTTTAGTGGGGGTATAATAAGACAACAAAAAAAACTGAATTACAGCTCTGCAAACCCCAAGCCCAGGGCTGGCTAGTGGGTCAAACATATCAGGAGGGTGCTGGCACAAGTTATTTTTTGTTGTTGTTTGTAATACTGTGCTTACAGTAACAACATTATTAACAAAACAGCCAAGAGGGAAATAAACATACTGTACCCTCGGAATTATCAATCACATTTTTTCCACATTTTAGCGCCTACACTGGTCCACCAGCATCACAGAGTGCAATACAACCAGTTTCTGAACAAAACAAATGTCTTTATGTGAAGGTTGGCATGTGCATAAAGCCTACAGCGTAGAGTAAACCGTATTCACACAGACAAATGTCTCAGTTTAAACTCTCACCAGCATTTGTGAGATCAGTGAAGCTCCTTCTGCTCACTCAGTGAAATTATGATGTCAGCGTTTAAAATTAATAATATCTCTGTGTTTGTGAAAGAAATTCCTCTGTTTGAGTATGAAAGCCTTACCTTTCATCAGAAGAACAATGTCTGTCTCTGAAGACAACATTTTCATATATGGGGAAGTCGCTCGTCACGGAAACGTCACTGAGTTCAGGAGAGTCTGGTGTCTGATAGATCCTGATAGAAACACAAAAATGATCATTTAAAACTTAAGAGAAAGTCATCAATACACAAGTATAGAGCATGTACCTCTATAATATACTTGTAGAATGTATACTGATTAACATAAAGACCCTCTGCCCAATACACTGTTGGTCCTTCTTGTGCCACCAAGACAACTTCAGAGTCCTGAACTCTACTAGACCTCTAAAGGGGCCCTGACGTATCAGGCTCCAAGATATTAGTGTGGAGGTGGAGTTTCCATGGATCAGACATGTTCCATTATATCCTCCACCATCCTGTAGCTGGTTCCTGGTCCATATCCATCCATCCATTATCTATACACCGCTTAATCCTCATTAGGGTCATGGGGGGCTGGAGCCTATCCCAGCTGACTTAGGGCGAAGGCAGGGGACACCCTGGACAGGTCTCCTGGTCTATATACTGGCTGTATATCCAACATGCTCACTACAGAGCTAACAGTTTAGTAAATCCAAATCTCGTCTTCTAGTGTTGTTACGAGATAATCAGCACTATTCACATAATCTCTGAGCATTTAGAAGTTTTTTTTTTCTCACAAGTTATAGACTCTGAGATGTGTTTTCATCAAATCCTTGTGTTTGAGAAAGCAATGCGTTTTCTTGCTTATTCTGTTTTCATATTTCCTTAATGGAATGACGTCTCTCTTTAAAGACAGTAGGTCGCTACATGGAGGGCTCACTCTTCATGGAAACACAGCTTGGTCCAGAAGAGTCTGGTGTCTGATAGATGCTGATAAACACACAAAACTGATTTAAGGTGACAGTCATCAGTGTACGAGTATATATCTATATATGAGCCCCCTGAAGCAGTCCTGTGATATCAGGCTCCAAGACGTGAGGCTGCAGTTGGAGCTGCCCTGAAGCAGACATGTTGCTCTATATCCCCCAACACCCTGAGGTCCTGGTCTGTCAGTTGCAATCAGGAGCTAATCACCACTGCTGTCTGTCAGGATTGTGTTCTTACTCTTCATCAGTTGAATGGCTTTTGTCTTTGAAGACGACAGGTTGATCCATTGAGTGGCCACTCTTCATGGAAACACAGCTGGGTTCAGGAGAGTCAGTCACCTGCTGATGAGTCCTGATAAAAAAAACAAAAAGTGATTAACATTTGAGACCAAGAGTACATCATCTGTGTGATCTTGTTGGATGTTCAAGTACATTTTACAGTAATTAACAGTTAGAGATGTTCATCTGACCTCTGAGCTTTGGTCTGGTTCTCATGTTCCCCCCACAGAGTGGCTTTAGAGGGAGGGACTCCCTCCTCTCTGTCCTCACACTGATCCATAGCAGAGCCACACCTTCACACAAACACAACAACATTCACATCACACGACACAATAATTGTCACTAACATCACTGACATGGTGCAAATATTCAGGACTGACAGAAACCTTGTTGAGGAAAAGAGGGAATGATTTGATGTTATATAATGAACATACCATGTGTGTACATTTATCTGAATTTGTTGCAATGTTCCCAAGAATTGTCAAAAATGTTTGTGGTATTGGTATTGGCACAATACCAATACCACAAACATTTTTGACATCAGTATTTATGTATTTATGACAATTCTGTAGTGACTGTTCGTCCCTTAGTGTTGCATCGCCTGCAAACATTCGTTACAGTCAGAACATTTGGTGTGACAGAACATCCCCAAAATGTTTCATCTTGATGAAAGCATCCAGAGATGTGACATATTTCTACATTTGTTCCACCTGCTGCATTTTTCCCCCTACAACAATCCCCAAGTGTGTTAAAGTCTCCACAGTCTTCGTCTTTGTTTTTTTATCATTAAATTGATGTGTCACAATATGAAATACGTTGAGAAAATCAAGGTCTGTTCTTCATTGTATACAAGTATATGAAATAAAAGTTTAGCTATTTGTTCACAATCACTAGAAGTACGTTTGGAGGAGAGAAGGTGAGGGCCTCAACCCCTGAAAAACACCAAACCTACCATCAAGCATGGCGGTGGCAGTATTATACTCTGGGGCTGTTTTGCTGCCAGTGATACTGACGCTTTACATCAAGTAAAATGTAATAATGAAGAAGGATGTTTATCTCCATATTCTTCTAAGTCATCAGCCAGAAAGTTGGGTCTTCCAACAAGGCAATGACCCCAAACACATATCAAACATGGTGAAGAAATGACTAAATCAAGCGAGAGTTAAGTTTTTTGGTTGCCATCTCTACCTTTGAAAAAACAAGTCTGTGTCAGAAAGCCAGCAATTTTACTTAAATTGCACAAAAGCAATGGTCAAAGATACAACCAGAAGCTTTTTGTGTGCCAAAAATGCCTCATTGGGGTAGAAATGACCAAGAGGCATTTCACCAAATATCAGCATTACTCTATGTATATTTCTGACCCATCAGATGTTGTCATATTTCCAAAAGGCCTGTAATAAATCTATAAAAGACGCATGCGTTTTAATAATTCTGTCGTAAAAAAAAATTTCCAAGATGTAGGCATCATTGGAAATTCAAGACTGCCATGATAAACCTGGTCTTTACAAGTGTATGCAAATTTAGTTCACGACTGTATAGTTGTTTTTTTTTTTAATTACTTTCTTCAAAGTCAGAAGTTTACATACATTTCTTTAGTATTTCATAGAATTGCCTTTAAGCTGTATGGCTTGGGTCAAATGCTTTGGGTTTCCTTCCACAAGCTTACCAAGGATGAACCAGACTTGTGGAGGTCCACAGTTCTAGTGATGGGTCTGACGACACTGAAACCTCGGCGCATGCGCCGAGCAAACAAGGCGAAGCCCCGTGTCGGTGCGCGTATCTCTTTAAGGAAAACCACGTGACCGATACAGTTCCTGTGTCGTTTGGTTGTGAACGCGCCAAATTGTATTTATAAACAGAAAATGTATCGACACGTTTGTGGGTTTTGTTGGATGGAGATAGTTTGTGTTGTTTGCTTTGCATTGGTTTTTGGCTTGTCATCGAAAACTATGGATCAACCAAGGAAGAGGAAGTTTTCTCCCGTGTGGGATCATTTTGATCTTATCACAGAGAATGAGGTAAATTATTATTCCGTTCTCGTTTCCACTATTGATCATTCTTCTGTCGGGTTATTCCAAATTCTTTCTGAAGAATATTTTAATTAGTTTACATGGATTAACTTTTATTTCTATTGTAGGTGAAATGTAGGATTTGCTCCCAGGTGCTGTCTTACTGTAACCGGAGCACTTCCACAATGCTGAGGCATTACCGTGGCCGGCATGAGAAGGAAGAACGAGTTAATACTCCCGTGATCAGCCCTGGTGTTTCCAGAAACCCAGGAGCAGACACAGATCAGGTAAGGAGGGAAAACAGAGGGGGCAGACAGGCTCAGGGAAATCCAGGGGGAGGCGAAGTGGAGACTGGCAGAAACGTGCAAATGTAATGTCTATGATCCGGCGGCTTGTGGTGGAATGAACCGAGTATTTATAGGAGCAGTGGTGACAGTGTGCAGGTGAGTCCGAAGTTGTAGCTGAGGGTGATTGTCCTGATTAGAGCCAAGATGCACAGGGGCAGAGAGGGAGAGGGACAGAGAG
>NW_007578905.1:161412-170752 GCF_000690725.1 Stegastes partitus | reverse complement strand
AGCGCGAACTTCAAAAAAAGCTGTTTGAGGCAGGGATCATCAGCCTCCTTCCAAAGTCCAAAGAAGTGAATAATGTGGTCAAGATATTGATACGAGTCCTCCTCCTCAAAAGGATTTATGGGAGATGCAGGCAATGAGTCCGGACCAGACTCTGTGTCTGCTAAAAGTGTGTTCAGAGCGGTCTCAGATTTTTGGACCCCACTGAATAGAACTGATCCGTTAAGTCCACTTTTACAAGGTTACACTTGTAAATATACAGCTTTGATCACAGGACACATTGGATTAGTTCCTATTACTAACATGACAGATGTTATCCCAAATTCATGTTTTACATGAAATCGTAAAAATTCAAACACTTTGTCAACAACCTCAATATGTCCTTGTTTTATATGACTGAGTTCTTATCACATGTTCTGTATCTTGTGATCAGGAGCTGTGAAAGTTAAAACAAAAATGCAATTCAAAGATGCTTTACATTTTCAACACTATTAAACAAACTCCTGTTGTTTCAGACACACAGAGCAGGTTCATATAAAACTGTTTCTTCAGCCTCTAGGAGGGTAAAACATTAACTCAACTGAACACCTGAGGAGAAGATAACAGGCCAAATGCACCTTGGTCCAGATGATCTGTCCCTCTCTGCAGTTTTCTGACTTCATAGTGAATTCACAATAAAACTGTTTTGGATTCTGGGAGCTGCTGCATTTGTCATGGCCTCCACCTCTCGGGCCACGTTTACTCGTAGCCGGGTATTTACAAAAACAGATCTACATTTTCAAAAACAACATTGATCCCCATAGATCGTTTTCAAAGAAATCTTCATTTGCACAAAAACCTGCATAAACACGTTGTTAAGAGCTGCTATGAGCTGCCAAACCTATAGGGGGCAGTGTAACGAGAAGCATAAAGCCATGCTAGCCAATCAGAGTCCTGGAAAAAACACAAAAACGAATGGCACGATTTATGTCCTGTTACTTTGACGATAATGGTGCGAGGGTCGTTTGATTGGACCAACAGGGAAGTGGAGCTACTCCTGAATGTGGTGTTTGAGCACAAAACAAGGAATATACTTTAAGATATTGACTTTCTATCACAGTAGCCAAACTGTAAACATGGTCGCACACTGTGATGTCAAACTCCGTCTCCTTCTGTCTACATGGAAACATAAAGACAGAGTTTTTCCAAATCTCCACTTTGGCCGGAGTTTCCAGATGTGATCGTTTTCAGTGACTTGTAGCTTCATTTACGTGTAAACCAATGATCCAAATGCATTGAAATAGCACCATTTTTGTTATGTGTAAACGAGGCCTCACTCTGTATAACCTTGTTTTTGATATTTGACCAGCAGAAGTCCCTCTAGTTTCTTGTATAGTGGTTATTCTGAGTCATTTCTGTTTCCTGTACATCGTGTGAATTTTTTTTTATTGTTGGAAACAATTTGTTTTGCTGAGTCTTTGTCTGCATGTGAGTCCCAGAACCTGATCCATAACAGCATGACTGCAAAACATTATAGACACTCATTTAAATTAAATAACTTAACTTTTATTAGTAAGTGAATTTAAACTGATGCCCTTCTCTATTAAATCCCTTGAATTATTAAAAAAAAAAAAAAAAAAAAAAAAAACATCAGTCAAAAATCATGATTAAAAGTGTGTTTGTTCATCAGAGCGACTGAGAGCAAACAGATTCATTCACTTAACTGATTGCGCAACTTTTCTCACTTTAAGCTGGAAAAAAAACAATTCCAATGTTTTCACTATGTACCTGTCATCATAGATTTTTAAATCACTGCCCTTTAGCACAAATACAAATTCTTTTCTTGTGAGTACAAGGTGAGACAGGCAATCGTCTTAAAGAAACTACACCACAGCATGATCCTGTAGATCAGACATGTACAGATTTCTGTGGTAGGATTCTCACCTGCTCAGCTCACTTCAGGTCAGCTTACAGACACTTTCCACCTCCATGTGTCGAGGAAACGTTTGGAGAGAAGAAGCTGCTCAGTCTCCCTCGTCAGTCCTGTAGTCTGTGTGCATTTAATCTGAGGAAACCCTCACACCCTCACAACTTCAAAGTCCAAGTGTAGAAATACATCAGAGTGACACAAAACCAGTTCAACCTGTGACAGGTTCTCAGCAGTCAGAGGTATTCATGTCCTCATTCTTTGAAGGTCTAAACTCTTTTCGCGTAACGTGCAGCAACAGTTTAGCAATGCAACTAAATTCTTAGCTTTCTGTTCTACCTTCTGTTGTGATGAACCTGTTTGCAGAATGCACTCACTGGAATTCTCACATCTATTCATGCACACTGAGACAGACGGACATTAATTATACAAAAAAACAGTGCTGGGAGCTTTATGTGCAGTAATAGAATGTGTAAAAAGCATTAAAACATTTATGGTAAAAAGGGTCAGGCTGTACAAAAATATACAGTAGTACAAGATTGCCATAGATCCTTTGGACTGTGATAATCTGGAAGTGTCAATCAGTTTTATGGCCTGGGGGGAGAACCTGTCCTCAAACCTTGAGGCTCTGTATAGTCAAATGTCACCTACTGGCCTCATATATTTCTGTTACTGTGTCTGATAAGAATGTTGCAACAAAATTGAATGCTGTCTTACTTGTATTAAATTTCCACACACAACCATCTCCAGTCCGTCACAGAGCAGATGGTGTAGTTCTACCATCTGTCCACTAGATGCTGCTGATGAGCAGTTTAAGAACTTAATATGTGCAATGAAATTCACAAACATCCAGCTGGAGGTCACTAAATTCTGCTCTAAGTCAGTCACATCCTGCAGGTGATTCACGTATTAACACAAACATTTTAGAAAAATTCTGTAATAAAAGACTGTTCAAAGCAATGTGTTCATTCAGATTCAGTCGACTCATCATCAAATATACACAATCAGCAGATGGTTTGAACAACTCCACACAACTGCAATCAAACAGCAGCACTGAACAACTCCGAATATCTCCACCGACCATCAGAATTATTCATGAAACAAAACTGTGCACATTTTGGATGAAGATATGTTTTCAATGTTTATTTATGGAACACATTCTTCTGTGATCTTCAGAATTTTCGAATCCTTCCATTTTGTTGCCAAGTGTGGACGAGCAGACGTCACTGATTAGATTTTCCTTCATTTTATTTATTTTTTTAACAAAAGTAAAATATAAAAGTTATGTGTATACAGAAATGTGCCCAACTTTACTTTGGAAACGCAGTTCACTGAAATGGGACAAACCTTGTTTCGACCAGAACGTGTAAAAGAGAAGAAACGAACCGACAAAGTGACATAAATGTGTTTCTGTCCTGCTTCTTCAGGCTGCTCAGGTCAATTATTTCATTGGTAGTATTTTGAATGTAGAACTTTAACTTGTCGTAGAATATTTACACACGGTAGTGTTCGTACTTCTACTCAACTCAAGGATTTTTGTATTTCTTTCCCCTCTGATAGCTGCTAATGGCACAAAGGTCTCACATATCTGTTAGTAAAACCTGATCTCAGGGACTGTTGGATCTCCTCCACAAGAGAACGATCATTCAGTTCATTCAGACAGTGGAACAGATTGATGCTTCTCTCTGCAGAAAGATTCTCACTGAGCTTCTTCTTGATGTACTCGACTGTTTCCTGATTGGTCTGTGAGTTACTTTCTGTCCTTGTCAGCAGGCCTTGTAGGAGATTCTGATTGGTCTGGAGTGAAAGACCCAGGAGGAAGCGCAGGAACAAGTCCAGGTGTCCATTTGGACTCTGCAAGGCCTCGTCTACAGCTCTCTTGTGGACATGTTTTAATTTTGTTTTTCCTCTAAACACAGCAGACAACCGAGATGCTGTTTGTTGTTCTTCCATCAGGTTGACACCAGAGTTGATGAAGGTCTGATGGACATGAAGAGCAGCCAGAAACTCCTGAACACTCAGATGGACGAAGCAGAACACCTTGTCCTGGTACAGTCCTCTCTCCTCTTTAAAGATCTGTGTGAACACTCCTGAGTACACTGAGGCTGCTCTGATATCGATGCCACACTCTGTCAGGTCTGATTCATAGAAGATCAGGTTTCCTTTCTTCAGCTGCTCAAAAGCCAGTTTTCCCAGAGACTCAATCATCGTCCTGCTCTCTGGACTCCAGTGTGGATCTGTTTCATCTCCTCCATCATACTTGACCTTCTTCACTTTGGTCTGGACCACCAGGAAGTGGATGTACATCTCAGTCAGGGTCTTGGGCAGATCTCCTCCCTCTCTGGTCTTCAGCAGCTCCTCCAGAACTGTAGCAGTGATCCAGCAGAAGACTGGGATGTGGCACATGATGTGGAGGCTTTGTGATGTCTTGATGTGGGAGATGATGCTGCTGGCCTGCTCCTCATCTCTGAATCTCTTCCTGAAGTATTCTTCCTTCTGTGGGTCAGTGAACCCTCTGATCTCTGTCACCATGTCAACACACTCAGAGGGGATCTGATTGGCTGCTGCAGGTCGTGTGGTTATCCAGAGGCGAGCAGAGAGAAGCAGTTTCCCCCTGATGAGGTTTGTCAGCAGCACATCCACTGAGGTGGACTCTGTAACATCAGTCAGGATCTCATTGTTGTGGAAGTCCAGAGGAAGTCGACACTCATCCAGACCGTCAAAGATGAACACAACCTGGAAGTGTTGAAAGCTGCAGATTCCTGCTTCTTTGGTTTCAGTGAAGAAGTGATGAACAAGTTCCACCAAGCTGTACTTTTTCTCTTTCAGCACATTGAGCTCTCTGAAAGTGAATGGAAATGTGAAGTGGATGTCCTGGTTGGTTTTGTCTTCAGCCCAGTCCAGAGTGAACTTCTGTGTTAAGACAGTTTTCCCAATGCCAGCCACTCCCTTTGTCATCACTGTTCTGATTGGTTCATGTCTTCCAGACGAGCCTTTAAAGATGTCTTCTTGTTTGATTGTTGTTTCTGCTCTGTCTGGTTTCCTGGATGCTGTTTCAATCTGTCTGACCTCATGTTCATCATTGACCTCTGCAGTCCCTCCCTCTGTGATGTAAAGCTCTGTGTAGATCTGGTTCAGAAGAGTTGGGTTTCCTGCTTTAGCGATCCCCTCAAACACACACTGGAACTTCTTCTGTAGGTTGGACTTGTGTTGTTGTCGACACATCAGAACAATAGTCCCTGAACAAAAACAAAAGGAAAACAAATAAATTGGAGTGACAAACTTCTTTTCAGAAGAACTATTAGATTTGATGCAATGCTTGAATCAAAGAAACAGTAGATTGGGAAAAAAAACAACCAGTATAAACATCTGACAGGTTTCCTCCATTTGTTCTTTCCATCATGCTAAAGACGTTAAAATCCTCTTACTGCTCTGCAGACGGTCAGCCAGCTCCTCCTGCTTCATTCTCCTCAGGAAGTGCAGAGTGATCTTCAGAAATGACTCTCTGCTGCTGCTCCTCTGATCTTCATCTTCACCCTCCAACACCTCCTCTTCCTCCTTCTGACTCTCTAAGCATTCTGGGTAATCTGGACTCAGAACCTTCTGCATCTTCTTCAGCTCATTCTTCACAAAACTGACAATGTTCTCCTCCAGCAGCTGGAACAGAGAAATATATCGAGTTCATTCTCAACTGAAACTGAAGACAAATTCAAATATTTGTTAAAATCCATTTTTGAGAGCAGTGTGAACAATATTAGGTCCAAAACCATAATTGAATTAGAACCAACTTCTGGAACTGTTTCACAGTAACTTTACATTATAACCTTCATGAACGTTGGATTTATTGCAGCACCGATAGATATTTGTAATATTTGGACCTAAATGGATCAAATAAGCTGCTCACTGAGAGTCTGTTTCATGTTTCATCAATAAATGACAACAAATTCTTCAGTCAGGTTAATGTGACAGTGAAGGGTTGAATGTAGAATAGTTCTCACCATAAACACAGAGTCCAGATCTGTTTGACGCTGAGGGACACACTGACCTCTGTGATCCTCTGAGCTCTGCTGCTTAACGCTGCAACAACATTCAACTTTAGCACATTTACACTTTGTTAATGGAGCTGTGTTCTACAATGATGAATCCTGACAGAAACACAAAGTGATCTCTAATGTAAACGCTGTTCTCATTGTTGGATGTGATGTTGTCAAAGAGGAAACACAATCAACACTTTATATTCTCACCTTTCAGCAAGAGACTGGTGTCTATGTTTGAATAGAATGTGTTCAATCATAGACTGGGCACTCTTCATGGACACACAGCTGGGTTCAGGAGAGGCTGATCTTTGCTGTTGAATCCTGATGGAAACCAAACCACCAACATACAAGTTTTCGTTAAAGGCCTAGTCTACTTAAAGTCATTGCTTGAATCATATTAATTCTCTCTGGGGTTGAATATGAGTTCTGAAACATGCAGCCGTCGCCACGGAGGAGTTTCTTGACTATCTTGGCAACCTCATCATGGATATGGGTGAAGATACCCCCGACTCTTCAGGCTCTGCTTTCTCAGCAGAGGCTGTGTTAACCGGGTTAAGGAGCTCTTTGAACTACTTTTTCCACCATCCGACAATGTCCACAGTCCAGGACAGCAGCCTGGACTAAGCCTTGCCTCCTCTTCCTGAGGCATCAAACAGCTTTCCAGAACTTCCTCAAGGCCAAATTAAAGTCCTTCTACATAGCCTCTCTGAACTACTTCCCCATTCTAGTTTTATCTTCCACTGTCAGCTGCTTTAGGAAACCTCAGAGCCAATCATACCTGAAAAGCCTCCTTCTACAGCCTGACAGCCTTCTTCACCACTAGGTTGCCGTAATGACAGGGGCTAGTGATCTTTTAGCTGCAGCTCCTAACAACTGCTGCTGCAATGGAGGATTTAAATTTGGCCCACTCAGATTCCATGTCCATGTGTATGCCCAACTTCTGCGGAGAGGCAGGAGAAACTTTTCTGGAGGGGCACGTTGAAAAGACTCCAAAGACAAGGGCCTCTGCCAGATGTACCATGTTTTACCCTCATTACACGTTTAGATTAACCAGCTCTGTCTAGCAGCCTTCCCTGGCATTTTATCCAACTCACCACCAGGTGGTGATCAATTGACAGCTCTGCGCCACTCTTAACCTGAGTGTCCATGTGGCCACAGGTCTGATCACATGACTACAAAGTTGATCACCGACTTTGGCCACAGGTGCGCTGGTAACAAGTACATTTGTGAGCCATCTTATGCTCCAACATGGTTTTCACTATGGCCAATCAATGACTAGAATGAACTAGAAGTCCAGTAGTCCAAAACATCACTTGGGTTCAGATCAGAAAACCCATTTGTTCCAGTCCCCCCCTTCAGGTGTCTCCACCATTGCCCACGTCAGCATTGAGGTCCACAAGGAGAAGTATGGAAGTATGAAAAAGCATGATCCCCTCCTGGGCCTGACTCCAGGATAGGGCCTCAGTCTCCCTATTCAGTCCATTTTTTTGTTTTAATTTGGGTTATGTAACTGGCTCTTTGTCTTGTCCCTCCCCCAGGACCAGTTTGCCATGTGAGACGCTACCAGGGGTTATTGCCCCCCACAACATAGCTCCTAGCATCACAGGGATTCTCAAACCCCTCCAACACAAAAAAGAGACGATTCTTCAAGGGTGGACCAATTTCAGTGTTCACTAAATGGATTTTTCTTCAAAAGGATGAAGACCACGAATAACTCAGAGCAGTAAACAGCTCCAGCAATCAGTTAAGTTTAGGAAACGCTTCTAACAGCAGCAGGATCCATCTTAACATTTCCAAAGAGAGAAAGAGTTTTGTGCATTTATGTGCATAGAATCTTCTGTAACATCAATTACTTTGTCCATTTACTTCATTTAGTATCTAAATTAAAGTGAGTTCAAGATTTTATTTGTATTTTTCAGTTTGTTGTACGAGAAAACTGAATGAAGAAAACAACAACATAAAAGAACATAAAATAATGCAGTTTTTAATTTAAAATAACTAATTCAAATCTTACATTAGAATTTAGTATTTAGTAGTTATTTTGACAATGTTGTTGCACTGCTTGAATGCTGCTTTTCTCATCTGTGGAGAAGCATTATAATAAGATTTTCATTGTATTTTCTACAGTATACTTTGCAAGTATGGCAATAAAACTCAAAACATGCCAACCATCAACCAACACAACCAGTTTTTAAGATGCAACAAATGTCTTTATGTGAAAGTTGGCATGTGCATAAAGCCTACAGTGTAGAGTAAATCCTATTCACAAAGACAAATGTCTCAATTTGAACTGTAACCAGCATTTGTAAGATCAGTGAAGCTCCTTCTGCTCAGTCAGTGAAATTATGATGTCAGCTTTAATAAGATCTCTGTGTTTGTGAATGAAATTCATTTGTTTGAGTATGAAAGCCTTACCTTTCATCAGAAGAACTATGTCTGTCTTTGAAGACAATATTTTCATATATGGGGTAGTCGCTCGTCATGGAAACGTCACTGAGTTCAGGAGAGTCTGGTGTCTGATAGATCCTGATAGAAACACAAAAATGAATGTTTAAAACTTAAGAGAAAGTCATCAGTATACAAGTATAGAGCATGTACCTCTATAATATACTTGTAGAATGTACACTGATTAACATAAAGACCCTCTGCCCAATACACTGTTGGTCCTTCTTGTGCCACCAAGACAACTTCAGAGTCCTGAACTCTACCAGACCTCTAAAGGGGCCCTGAGGTATCAGGCTCCAAGATATTAGTGTGGAGGTGGAGTTTCCATGGATCAGACATGTTCCATTATATCCTCCACCATCCTGTAGCTGGTTCCTGGTCCATATCCATCCATCCATTATCTATACACCGCTTAATCCTCATTAGGGTCATGGGGGGCTGGAGCCTATCCCAGCTGACTTAGGGCGAAGGCAGGGGACACCCTGGACAGGTCTCCTGGTCTATATACTGGCTGTATATCCAACATGCTCACTACAGAGCTAGCAGTTTAGTAAATCCAAATCTCGTCTTCCAGTGTTGTTACGAGATAATCAGCACTATTCACATAATCTCTGAGCATCTAGAAGTTTTTTTTCGTCACAAGTTATAGACTCTGAGAGGAGATATGTTTTCATCAAATCCTTGTGTTTGAGAAAGCAATGCGTTTGCTTGCTTATTCTGTTTTCATATTTCCTCAATGGAATGACGTCTCTCTTTAAAGACAGTAGGTCACTACATGGAGGGCTCACTCTTCATGGAAACACAGCTTGGTCCAGAAGAGTCTGGTGTCTGATAGATGTTGATAAACACACAAAACTGGTTTAAGCGACAGTCATCAGTGTACGAGTATATATCTATATATGAGCCCCCTGAAGCAGTCCTGTGATATCAGGCTCCAAGACGTGAGGCTGCAGTT